>NW_020454093.1:14824649-14948360 GCF_003342845.1 Nothoprocta perdicaria
GGCGGCCGCGCAGGAGCGAGCGAGCGAGCGCTGCGGGGCGCCATGGCGCCGCCATTGGAACCGCCGAGGGGCGCGAGGGTCTCGCGAGAGCCGTTGGTGGGGGTCGGCGGGGGCCGTTGGAGAGGCGAGAGAGCCGTTAGAACCGTTTGCGGGGGGAAGGTTGGGAGGGCTGCTGTCAGGGCGGAAGGCTGCGCGCAGTGGGAGGGGACGCCCTGCCCTGCCTGCACGGAGGAAATGGCCGTTACCGCGTTCCGTGAAGGAGGAGAGGGGCAGGGGAGGCCGCTGCCGCGGGACGGGGCAGTGAAGCCCCGCTCGCCCCTTAGCCCCGCGTAGTAGCAGCCCCGCTCAGGAAACAAGGGGCTGCCCCCTCCGTCAGTAATGCTGGATTTGCCTTTTGTGGCTGTTTAATTTCATCAAATACATAGAACTGTCTCCACGACTGCTCCAGAGACACTTAGCGCAGCTCCAACAGCTCAACGTTGCTCATGTTTTTTCTTAAAACCTTCGTTGGCCAACATTGCTTTGGCTTCAGCAYAAACAGTGCTACATGAACTGAGCAAATGGCTGTTGTCACTAACTGAGCAGGAAGCACAGGGGGAAGGTCCTGCTGCTGATGGCTCTGCAATCTTAGTTGAAAAAAAAAAAATAGCCTCATTCTATTTGAAAAACAAGTCTCCAACTACCTAAACATACAAACTTGAATGAAGAGGAGCTGTTGCTCTGTTCTTAAAGTTATCTCTATGTGTTAAGTTCTTAAAAGCATGGATTCTGTTACACACAATCAGCACCTGTAAGCACTGTGGCTATAACAAAGGAGGACAGGTAATTCTATTGCCATTTAGCATAGACATATGATTTTAGTGCTCACAGGCAGCAGTGTACCTTTCACTAGCAGAAACCTTGCAGTGAGAGGGGAATAAAGGGCCTGCTTTCTCCTCCATACCCACATTTCACCTTTCAAGAACATGACTAGGACTGCCAAGAACAGTGGCATCTTTTCTACTATTAACTAAAAAATAAAAAGGTAATCARTATGTCCCTTTCCCTTAACTAGGAATTAGAGGAGGTGGTGAGGAACAGCCCCAAAGCGAGAGAGGTCCTACAGAAGTTGCAACTTAAAATAAAATGGATTACTGACTGCTCTAAAGCGCAAGGAAAGCTGAATTCTGAAACTCTGGCTGATGATGAGCACCAAAGACTACCTAGTTATTTTTATTCTTTATCTGTTACAGTGAGTCACTTCCCAGGGGCATGCAAGTGTAAAATGGTAGTTCTCAAAAGCAGAAATATTTCAGTTTCCCTCTTGATATGTTCTTTTTAAAAGCCCATAATCAGAAAGAGGACAAATAAAACAATGCAGACTGAATCCTAATAAAGAAATTGATAATTTGTTTACTCAAAATTGAAATCGTTAGTTTTAGCTGTAAAAACAAGTATTTACAATATTACGTAAAGATAGCTATAAAATAKAGCTAGGTATATATACTAGTCTAATAGATGACTTTGGAGTCTGCTTAATTTTGTCATTTGTAACATTTATGCTTGAATTCTGAAAAGCTTTTTTTGCTTCTTCCTTTGAGTTTTGCGTGGCTTCCTTTTATCTTTTACAGTTGCCTTTGGTTCTGGTTTCACAAGCTGTATTTCCACGGGCTTTTCTTCAGCTGGAGTCTCAAAGACAGTTTCGGTGAAGTCATCTTTAACAAGCATCTTAGTTTCCYTTTTCTTCATCTTTTGTGCTTCCTTCACTTGCTGTTTCTCTCTAAATTTAGCAGCCACTGATAATCTTATCAATCTCCGATGCTATAAAAATAAGAATTTAAAATCAAGTCAGGTGGTAAGTAAGCAACATGGGAAAAAAAATAGGTATTAAAGAACTAGATGGGAGATTTTTTCTGCCTAATTGTCAATATTAGTTATCAGTATGGCATAACATCTCTGTCAGTGAAAAGACKGAGTCCTTTTTATTTATGCATGGCTCTTCTATACCTACCACCAGCTCAGGCACTCTCTCCTACCAAGGGGGTTCTAGGGGAAAGTGGATGTGTTTTCTGCACAAAAAGCTTGCAAGACTTCAAATGTGTTGCTCTAAGAAAAAGACAAAAATCAAGCTGCTTACCATATTTGGGGACTGGTAATAGGGATTTTCATACAGAGTTGGTCCTCCAAAACTACCCTGGAAGATTTTGATGAGATTCAAAACAAAACGAGGCCCAATTTCCACTAGAGATGCATCCTCTTCTATGATCTGCAATAAAAAGAGTATGTTACTTACTTCTCATGGATTGATACTTGTAAATTTCTTCTTTGGAAGATAAGGAGCCACAACTTGAGCCAAAGCACCAAGTAAGATTAAAAGACAAGTGAAAGTACTTCCTATTACAAAGGCTACTTTACAGAATCACAAAGTTACTGAGATTTCTTTGTACAAGCACTGAACATCAGCATATCCTGATAATAATGAGTCTGCTCAGTTACAACTAATGGACTGGATATGAAGTCATTTCATAGCAACATCTGAAGGGTGAAACAGAGCCACCAACCTGGTAATTCCGAAACCAGATCCTCTTGTCTGTAACGGTGAATGTGAATACGTGATCTACAAAGGGTTGGCTCTTGGGGTGATACTGTGGTGTACTAAATATCTGTAATAAGAGACAATCCAATTATCTGTAATCCTAAGAGGTCAATCAGATACACATCTTAAAGCATCTTACTTTCCAATAAAGATCAAACATTGGGCAGAAGAATTTCAAACTAACCTGAATAAACAACTCTTTTAACAAGGCATAATGCGGCTCCTTGTCAAATGTCTATAAAAGAAAAATGTAATTTTACATACAAAATACATTAACAGTGTAAGAAAAATGAAAGCATAATCCACGAAAAACAAAACCTATACATACTGGATCAAAAGACAAAAGGGGCCGTGAGCCCCGTAAGCAGTTTCCAGTCATCTTCAACTCCGCCAGTGTGTGAACTACAATGATTAAAAACATTTTAGTATTTAGAGAAAAATGAACAAATAAAGCGAAAAGCTCAAATGGTTTCAACTCACTGTTCTGCACTAAAAACTTGGCTGATGGTCCCTGGGGTGCATTTGAGAGCCTGCAGCAGGGAGGCAGGAAGAAGAGAGAAAAATGAAAGGGTTAGTGGCAGCYAGAAAGGTGTGCTAGAGTTGTCCAGTATACTCCAAGCAATTATACTGCTGCACTGAAGCAACTTCGGCCTCTTTTAAAAGTAGTACTGAATTCCTTTAACATACTTCTAAAATAAGTTGATTTTAGTACTGTAATACTCAACAGAAATGTATTTTATGCATATCTGTTTTTTAAAGAATTCTGTAAAAGGTAAAGAATTCTGTAAAATGTAAACATCTTTAAACATGTAATAAAACCAGTCATACGTTGTAAACTCACATTAGCTATATACATAGGGAATTAGTGCAGATTTAACTAAGCACCATTATTTTATGCATCTTCTCTACTTCTCTATCAGACTTCTGTTAGAGCAGAAGCATCACTACTTCTATACGGAAAAGGAAAAAGCAACGAACATTTACTTACCACATGTACAGATCCTGTTTTTTCTTGGCTTCAAAAAAGATGCATTTATTGCAGTTTTTCATTTCACACACCTACAAAAACCATGACAAATTAGTACTTTGCAAAATTCTGAAGACATTTTCTCAGACTTTCCACATACTCATTAATGTCCACCCCCTGGAACAAAAAGTTTAAAACCAAAAAGTCTCCTCCTAATTGACTATTCCTACCAGTTCCCAAACTTTAGTTCAAACACCTACCRAAAGACCTTAAGTTCTTACTACCAGGATCAATATCTCACTGAGGTCACAAGCAATCTGAAGGGCTTTCCAGGACACGGAGGTTAGAACTGGGGTTGTGACAACGGGCTCCTGTTTCAACTCCACCATATCTTATTACTCTACTTTAGCTGGTCACACGTATGTTCCACAACTAATCCAAATACATATTATAAAACATCTTTCAGTTAYATGGAAATATATATATACAGGGTTTTTTTTTTTCATTCTTTAGGCTAATTTTTAATGCATAGATTTGATTCTGACTTTCTTAATCCAAAGTCAACTTTCCATTCTAATCTAAACACTTTTGAACACAAACTGGTTTCATTTAAGAGGCTSCACAACTCATAGGGCCAGCCTTAATTCCTTTGGACTAGGACACATTCGCTGYCCTTTTCTCTTACACACAGGATTGCTACAAAGTCAAAGAAGGGGGAAAAAAAAGATAATTAACTTCTAAATTACCTCATTAATTACAAACAACTTGTCTTTACGGTCCATTTTAGTGTCTGRAAAACAAACAAACAAAACAACGTTTTGAATGCCTGAAAACCAGTTTAACATCAGGATTTTTGTTAGAAATCAGCTCTTAGCAGAAATGTACAGGTCGCAGGGGCCCAGCCCTACCTGCTTTGGAGTGCGGCATCAGCGTCCTTAAGTCCTGCATTAGGTGCCTCGTTCTGAAGTTAATTCCCCGGGAAGAGAAAATCAGCACGCGCTCCTTGTTTTTCCATTTTCCCTGGGAAAACGGCACAGAAGTTAGGCAGCGAAAAGAACCTCCCGGCATTAAAATCGCTGCCGCGCAGAGAAAACATGCGCTTGAACAGCCGCAACGCGGCTTCTCGGCGCGCTTCCCCGCGGCTTTCCGCGCGGCCCRGCGCAGCGCGGTACCTGCGAGACGGGCGCCGGGATGCGGTACTCCTCCGGGGCCGCCCCGCCTGCTCCCGGCGCTGGTGCCGCTCCCGGTGCCGGCGCGGGGGCGCCCGCCTCCCCCTTGGGCCTCTTCCTAGGCCGGCCACCCGCCGCCGCCGCACGCTGCCTCTTGGCCGCCGCCATCTTCCCCGCTCCGCCCGGCACTTCCGCTTCCGCGGCGGAAGAGCCCGCGCGTCGCTCTGGGCGCGCGCTCTATGGTAGCGACAGCCGTTACGCGACCGTTACGCGACCGTTGCTCAGCCGTTGTGCGGCCGTTGGGCGCCTGTCGCCGTTGCGCGCCCGGCCATGCCGCTCTCCACGCAGCCGCCCGGCAGCGGCGAGCGCTACGTGCTCTCGGCGAGCCTGGACAACGCGCGCCACCTCTCCAGCCTCCTGCGCGCCGTGCACTTCCAGGACCACGCGAGCTGCTTCGCCACGGCCAACGGCCTCAAGGTGACGGTGGAGGACGCCAAGTGCCTGCAGGCCAACGCCTTCATCCAGGTGCGGCGCCGCGGCCAGGGCCGTGCACCTTCTGCGACTTTTCTGTTTCCAGAACACACCTTTAAAAGAGCAGGTTTGGGRCCGTTTGAAGCCTGGAAACACTCCAAATTTGCTTTAATGTCACTGTTATAACAAGCTGTGCCTGATCACTCATGAGGTTGTGTTCGATCTGCAAACGAATCCATCYRTGCACACACGCACACACCTATATGYATATATTTATATGAAAGAYGTATACCAGAACTTTTTGTGCACCAKAASTAGGTGGYTGTAGACTTTAACATTTATGATATGCTTTTAAACATAAAYGTKTAGACTTTTTGTGCTTATGGCGTGCTACTTTGTTAAAACTGTGACCTGATTTTATTTTACTGGTTTTTGAGAGTGAAGATGTGTATTTTTTTTAACAGAAATTCTGTTAGGGATAGAAGTCACTTTATATTGCACTGATCCCTGAAAGTGAAAACTTTGAACTAAAAACTGTAAGTAAACTAAATGTGAAAGCTTTTCTCTCATAATCCCTTTTCTTTTTCTCATAGGCAGAAATTTTTCAGGAATTTTCAGTTCAGGAGGAATCTGTGATGTTCCGGATCAATCTGGCAGTTCTGCTTGACTGCTTGACCATTTTTGGTGCAAGTTCTTTGCCAGGTATGATGCAAACTGTCTTTTATCGGATGTAACTCTTGTAATCRTACAGTGAAACCTGTGCTTAGCCATGGGCTGAACTGGGACCACCTCAAGTGCCCCTACGTATACTTTTCAAGTGAACAAAGAGTTTTAGATTTTGTTGTGAGGAGTATAAAGTATTTTTTTGAGTGTGTGAATTAGAAAAATCAAGTGGACTTTATTAATGGCTTTCAGTGATGGAGAGAGGGGAGTTCATTTTGGAATTATGTATACAAATATTGAATCATTCGTATAGTCATTTGCTTAAAAAGCACAGTTTTAGCTAAATTTTGCTTCCTAAAAAATGAAGTATTTATAAGTTAATTCAACGTGTCTGACATGCAGGTAGCATCTGCGTTTCCCGAAGTGGTGAGATGTGCTCACTGGCTCTCTGCTTCATTTCCTTTTCCAGGGTCATCCACAGCTCTTAGGATGTGTTATCGCGGTTACGGCTATCCCTTGATGCTGTTCTTAGAAGAAGGAGGAGTGGTGACAGTGTGCAAAATTAACACTCAGGAACCTGAGGAGCTGTTGGACTTTGATTTCTGCAGCACAAATGTTGTTAATAAAATTATCCTACAGTCGGAGGGGTTACGAGAAGCATTTGCTGAGCTGGATATGACCAGTGAAGTTTTACAGATTACCATGTCTCCAGACAAACCATATTTCAGGTATGAGAAACTTTGCGTCCTGTGTAAATATTCATACTTGGCCTTTCTGCTTTCTGTGGGTAAGGACTGGAAATTTTAGGGTATACAGGGGGAAGCTATTTTAAAACATTGGTTTATTTTARGGAATTGTAAAGAATGTAAAGATTAGCAATATGCAATCCAGTGAACATAGTGAAGTAAAGCAAACASAAATGTCACCTTAAATTTGCTTAGCTATGTGTGTTAGGTAGAAACAGGTAAGAGGACAGCATTTCTGTGTGGGGCAGATTGTGCTGTCAAAAGAGCACATGTTTTACATCTGCTGCAACATGTGCGACCACCCTGCGCATGTAGTGACTCAAATCAGAGTATTGCTGAATAACCAGAGGGCCAGAACAGAGAACTACATGTATGTCTTTTCTGCTTGTGACGTTTTACCGTTTCTCCATAAAGAGGGGTGGTCCATGGTGAATGGCCTTTAATTCAGCCCAAGAATTTTAAAGCAAATTTGAGCTAATTTGGTAGACATGTTATAGCTCAGTGTTGTATGTCACATTGCTCTGGCATCTGTAATTGTGGAACCCTCTGAACAGATTTTGTGGTCCAGTTATCATCCAAGCTTGCCACGAGAATATGGCAGAGGGGTGCTCTGGAAGATAGTGTAGCACATGTCAGGCAAGTGGATTGTAAAAAGCAGCAAAAAATGTGTTTTTACTCAGAAAAATCTATTTCTGATAGAAAGCATTTAGCCCCCTACTTATTAATATCTATTTTTCATCCTATTAGGGCCACTGAAGGTACAAAGYATCTTAACTATCTGCTATATTCTGTAATGTTCTTTACCATACCCTGAATCTTGTTTCAATGACAGATGTGAACTTTTGTCAGTGCTCAACCTCATGCTGTTGATAACTGAAAACTATGTGATTTGGAGAGGTCTAGTCTTGGCCAGACCAAGATTTGTTCTTGGCCTAAGTAAGATTCAACTTCAAATAGTTTGTTTTCCGTATACTTTAYAGAATCTGAATTCATTATGATTTTTTCCTTAGCACCTTTGTTTGCTGGGAGCATCTCCCAGGGGGCTGGAATGCCTTTGGGGGCATGTGCAAATGCCTGAAATGAATAATTCRGTCATTGTAGAAAATAAGTGGAATTCCTGGGATTTTCGCATTGTTTCTGCTTCCATGATTTTTGGTATTTTCAGATGATGCCTTTTGCCTTGCAGGTTGTCCACTTTTGGGAATGCTGGAAGTGCCCATCTCGACTATCCGCGCGACTCGGATCTGATCGAAGCGTTCCACTGCAACCAGACCCAGACTAACAGGTTGGTGACTGTGTCTGAGATGCTGYCTGCTGCAGCTCATACTTCCCCAATGGAAAGTTGAAAAAACGTTTTATTTGTTACTGAAACATTTATTTCATTTGCACAGGAATCCCATCTATTGAAACCCTATGTCTGTGATCTAAAGCTCAGTGACAGCASTTTCTGATGTTGTTACCAAGAGAGCAAAATACAGTTTTACTAATTGGTTTTCCATAACATCATGGCCTTAATTTGGAGTAATGTTTCAGCTCTTCTCTGTGTAATACATTTTTAAATGACTTTCTTTTTTTCCTCTCTTGCAGGTATAAGATCTCTTTGCTTAAACCATCTACAAAGGCACTGGCTCTGTCGTGTAAAGTGTCCATTCGGACAGATACTCGAGGATTTCTTTCACTGCAGTATATGATTAGGAATGAAGATGGGCAGATCTGTTTTGTAGAATACTATTGTTGCCCTGATGAGGACGTTACAGAACCAAACTTGTAGCCGTGTTTTGAAGCCTRTGTTTTATTTATTTGTAAATAAAATGATGTATTTTTTTATAGAACTGAATGAAAGTTACAAAGACTGATAGATTTGATAGTGCCTTTTTTAAAGAAATATGGAATTAAAAGTATGAAGATTTCTTTTGTATTCTCATGCAAATATTTCTTAGCCTTTACCCAGAAAAATTAGTTTTAAAAGCGCGAAGAGTCTGTTGAAGCAGATGCAGATGCTGCAGGAGACAGAATTACTCCAGCTTGCTGCTGTGCCTTGTGATCGAGAGAGTCAATAATTCCTACAGTTTGGGATTGTAGCTGAGCTTCAGTGTTTGTCCTTGCATGCTTGGGAAGCAGAGTGTGTTTACATCACAAGCTGATTGCTGCACAGTTCAACAGTACTCAAATCCTTTAGGTTTATTTTGAGTTAAAAATACTTTTGTTGATTATTGTTCATCTCTTGCTTATGTCAGTAACTCATTTTTCCATTCATTTTCACTGCCTTCTATGTAGATCATTTATGGCAATAAATTTTATATATAAAAAGAATTACAGATCTTTGATCTTTGAGTTCACAGTTAGCTAAAAATGTTCTAAAATTACTCATTGCTTTTTTTTCAAACTTAATTTAAATATTCACATGTGAATTATCCGTAGGCTTTGCCGTCTCTGTTTATTCAGTGAAAAATGTAAGTTACAAATTACTATCTTTGACTAATGAGTGTTAAGAGCTATTTACTCCTCCTCTAGATGACAAGATAAAAATGAAATTGAATATGTGACTTTCTCCATGTGATTTATTTCCAAGTATTGAAGTTACTTTGTATTTTGTTCAARGACATTTCTGTGGTTTAGCAATTATGCTTTTACATAATTTGCTTCAAATGTACCATATTACTTCTTAAAATGGTAATTTTAACAATTTCTTCTGTAATCTGTAATGATTATGGAAAGACTATCCTGAGAAATTGGAGCAATCAGCACAGTACCAGTAAGTGATAGGAACTCTTTCATTTCACAAATAAGAGTTATTACAGACACGGAAGATTTATGCAAGGCACATTTGTGCATGGTAGGACCAAATAGAGACCTAGACACAGAAGTGTGAGGTGGAAAATGTGAAAATTGTCAACTTTTATGAACTGGTTGTAGGTAGGTAAGAGCAGAGGTGGCCTTGGCTGCAGTAAGAAGTTGCTGTGAGTAAAGAAAGGAGTTGAGTACCCCAGCAGTTCTGCGCTCTGTAGGGGCTGCTCCTGGCAGGATGTGAGGTAAAGGCTGCTCCTGGGGTACAGGTTAAGGGGAGTGGAAGACTTGTATGTCTTTTTGACATGATAATTTGCTTAAATTCTGCAAACCACCCCTGGATTAGATGAAATCTCCTTCTCTGGAGATCTTCCAAGCTGGCCTGGATGCAAGCCTGTGCGGTGTTCCCGAGTTGAGAACTGGAAGSCAGCACATTCCAGCATTGCCACAATGTGTAGTGGAGGCTCTTGGCTCGAGGGCTGCTCCGAGGGATTGTGCCTGAACCAGAGACCCCTAAACAAGCACCAGGGAATTTTCCTAGACAGTGAAGAGACAGCAAATTCCGACTTCTCATCAACCATACAATGTTATCACCGTGCAGTCACCTCTTTTCTCAAGGCAGGAAATGCACAAACAAGCCATTCTAGTTATCAAAATACATTCTCAGGGCTGGACCTATGCTGAACATTTTCAAGGCAGATTTCTAACCCCTTTGGAATTCAAGGCTATTTATACTCAAGGGCTTTGCTTTGTAATGCTTGAAAATGCATTGCATGAAATTTTTATCAATCTGAAGGTCAAGAATTAGATCTTCAACACAAAAATTTCAAAGCATTTGTCTCAAACTAGTCTAAATCTTCCTATATACTGATGCATTTGTGCTGGTTAGTTTAACATGGTTTACCTGGTTAATGTGGTTACTGGGCTCCTTCTTACCTGTAGTGAATACCTACAGGTTACTGCTCTAGCACAGCTGCTCTTCAGAGAGCCAGTTTGGGTGGCCTCCTCAGCTGTATCAGTTCAGGTGCTGCATTTCCTTCTGATGACATAGAATCAYAGAGTCATAGAATGCTTAAGGTTGGAAGAGACCTCAGAGGTCATCTAGTCCAACCCCCCTGCACACGCAGGGTCACCCAGAGCACGTGGCACAGGGCTGCGTCCAAGCGGGTTTTAAAGATCTCCAAAGAAGGAGACTTCACAACCTCYCTGGGCAACCTGTTCCAGATGAGAGCACCAACTGCTTTCTCAGAGTAAAAGAGAGCAGCTTCCAGCTTGTTTTGTTGCAGACGTATTGTGGGAAAGGAGGGAAAGCAGATGCTCATGGAAAGTTAGCAGTGACAGCCCCCTCAGGTCAGCCCTGGGTTATTTGCACGTTCCCCACCAGCATAATTTACTCTTTGGGGGCTGTCACCACACGTCATTTGCCCCGCAGCACCCAGATGACGTCCGTGTGTTTTATATTTACCTGTCCAGGGCAGTGACTAGGTCCTTCTCAGAGGTTATGAGCCCTGGGCTCTCACTGGGAACYGTGTTGAGCCCCTGCAGCCTCCCGGGAGCCTCTCAGCCTTTTGGAAGCCGAGGCAAGATCTCTGCTAGCGCAAGAGCCWAGCAAGAAGAGCCCCCGCCAGGAAAAGTTAATCAGCAGCTGAAACACGCAAACCAATGGACACAGAGCAAAGGCTCTTAGTGCAGGTTCCTCAATCCAGCGCCGCCAGCTTCAGAACCCTTGGTGCTCCTATTGGGTGTTTCTAACAACTAAGAGCTTTTAGTTAGAAGAGGCAACTTTGGGCATTATCCCTGATTGTTTCTGATTCCAGGAAAGCTKCTGCTGAGCTGAGCTCGCTGCCYGGGCTGARCACGGCCTGGGGCTGAGCACGGCCTGGGGCTGAGCACGGCCTGGGCCTTCCCAGCTGTGGGTGGCCCAGGAGGCCACGGCAGTGCCGAGGCGTCACGAAGCAGCCAGCCGGGCAGCAATCCTTGCACTATTTTTTTTTCACCTTACAGGGTCTTTAGATGGATGACCTTCTTCTAGACATGCTCAACTACTGTCGAAATCTTGAAGTGTGACCTTTTTTTCACCCCTTTCTTAATAAAAGAACTCCCGAGGAAAGCGCAGGTACCACTTCCCAGCCTGCTCCCAGCAGGCGGAGCGAGGTCGTGGTGTGTTGTGTCTGAAGCAGAGCAATATCCAAGTTCCATAGGGGTTGGGGTTTTTGGCCAGGAGAGGGCAGCGGTGTCACACAGACTATTTCATCCTGTTGCTCCTATGTTAGACCTCAGCCCTTGTCTCTGAGTAACAAATATTCTGGAAAAGGAAGGACCCTGTCAAGGGATGAACTGGCCTGGCTGCCTGGCAGTCTGTTCTGAAACTTCGTCCCCATCTCACAAAATCWCCAGTCCTGCTTATAGCTCTGATCTTGATACCCACTCAGTCTGGTCCAACCCCTTTGGCATTTATTATTTTTGCATTCATAGTCCCAGCACCAGCTGCATGCTGCACTGAGACACTGTGTCCTCTCATTGCTTGTTGCACGGGAGAAGTGCAGGAAGAAGTTATGCATCATTACTGGTCATTAAAAAAAAAAAAAAAGATATGTGTTAAGAACAAGTGTTCTGCAGTGCGAGGATGTTTGCTGTGCGCCTGCACAGCCGTGCTGCCCTGCGGTGCTGCGGGGAGCCGCAGGGCCCCTCAGGGCTCCCTCTTCTCCTCCGGAGCCGCGGGCAGAGGCCCATGGACCGGCACGTTGGGCAGCTTTGTTGTGCTGGGCGCCTGCACAGGCAGACCCGCAGAGGACCAAGGCACGGAGGCATCGGCATAAGGAAGCCACCAAGGCAGCTCCCAGACAACATGCTAGCGTATAATGCCGTAGAGTAAAACCCTGCCTTGATTAACATCAACGAGAGATTTGGATTCAGCTTTACAGAGGCCCCGAGCCAGTCCCAGATGCGGCAAGGGAGTCCCCAGCCTGCAGAGGGCGATTCCTTGCAGCAGTCCCTGTGTGCGCCGGGCTCCCGTGAGGCACGTGCATGTCCTGGCACGAAGCGCAAACCGCAGCAGAACCCGGTACAGATACACGACACACTGAGAAAACGTGCAGGCAACGGGGCGTTCTGCAGCTTGTACAACACCCCCGGGTAAAAGCTTTTCAGGGAAATGGSACTGGGAAAGGGAGCTGAGATACCGCTTGTAGCGGTCCTGCGGTGGTGTCCTTGTGGCTTCATGACCGCGCTCGGGACGAGAGCTCCGTACGCGCGCCATGCGGGGCTCCCACGGCAGCTCCCACGCTCCGCTCCGGGCCTCGCACGGGCACGAGCGGGTGGTCACTGGCTGCAGCCAAGCAGCTCATACGGAGCAGACAAATCGCTGTTCCCTCACTATCCAGAGCTCAACATGGTTCTGCTTCTGTGGGATTTCAACACTCAGATTTTGTGCTGCTCCCTCCTTATCAGGGTCGCAGTCTCCATACCATCCCTGTGACTAACACTGAGAAAACTGCAGAGCCTCACAAGCCATTTTTCTCAGGAGAGAGGGAGAGAGAGATAYGGATTCTGGTTTATTCTAATGAGAACTTGCTTATTTGTATAGGAGCCCTGGGAGAACTGCCTCCAGGCCCACAGCGTGTGGCCACAGGGACCTGCAGGGACCTGCAGGACACAGACGGGTCTGGCTTCCCACCCTCCTTACCCCAAGGAGCACCCCAATTTCTTTACTCCCGTTGAGCAGTAAGACAGATGCCAGATACATTTTTTTTCCCACAAATGTATCAGGCCAGGAAAGCTTCCAAGTCCCCTAAACCCACCTTCTGGTGCCTTTGGAGTGAGCTGCTTGCTGCCCTGTGTTGTGTTGTCTGCTGCGTGTCTCCCTTCTCTCCCACCCYGACCACCACCTCTGTGACTCGGGAACTGCTGTTTTGCCTCCCCTTTGCATGGGGATGGGGCACAGAAACATCTGAAGATCTCTACAGATCCCTGCTGCTCCTTTGGGAAAAACTGCTGCTTCTATGGCTGCAGTCATCTGGCCTGCTTTCCATGCTTGCTTTTAGAGGAGAGCTGAACATTTCTCCACTTAAACTCCGGACTGATGRTGCTCAAGTGCTGGAAAATCCTTGGATCCCAGTGGTTAAATTTGCAGGACTGGTCCAGAAAGAACCCAGAAGTTAAAGGAGTTGAAGCTGCTTTGCAGGATGCTGGCTCTCACAGACAAGCCAGCAGAAAACTGGGCAGCGCAAATAAATCCCGTATTAAAGTAACTAGATGACAAATACGTCTGTGCATGTATGTAAGTGCCGATACAGTGCGGGGATTGCTTTGCAGCATCAGGGGAAGAATCAAGGCGCTTCTCTAGGTGGGGCTGTTCCTGCACTCACCATTTCTTTGCATCAACCTGCTTGGAGATGTGAGGGATGTCCAAGGAGACAAACCCCTTCAGGGCACATCGTAGTGGTGCTCCTGGGCACCCCGAAGGAAAACCTGGGACCAAAGGAGCAAAGGGCAGGGAGTGCTGGGAACACGGATAGCGGCTGCAGGTGTCCGTCCTCCGAGCTATGGCTGGGCTCTCACACACAGGGCTTTAATGATGCAGATGTCTGCAGCAGGACCTGCTGCCAGAGGCCCCTTAGCCAAAGCATCTGCCAAGGAGACTCTGCCAACGTCTCCTTCACTGTGAGCAGGGCACTGACGTGACTTCACGCAGCAGCAACGCAAAGAGCTGCGAGGCAGCGCGGGGCAGCCCTCGGTGCGAGTCCCTCGCGCGCGACGCAGGGCTCGGCACGAGGAGCTCTGCCCCGGAGCTCCCAACACTGCCCTGGGGCTCCCCGATCACTGCCCTGGGGCTCCCCAATCACTGCCCCGGGGCTCCCCAATCACTGCCCCGCGGCTCGCTGCCCTCCCACGGGCCGGATCCCCTGCACGGGACCTGGCAGCCGGCCCTGCAGCCCCTGTCCAGCTGCGCTGGGCGGCCGCTGCTTCGGGAAGGGCTCTGCTAGCGCTGCTTGCGTGAGGTCCCTCCCTTGTTCTTTACCTAGCAGAAAGTGTGGCTTAATCCAGCTCCCCACTTCCTCCCTGTGCTCTTCCTTCAGGAATACCTCTCTCCATGGCCAGGAGGAGATGTGCGCCCGCCGGGATGCCGGAAGACGGGATCCAGCCCCGCACGCCTTGCAGGGGATGAAGTCACCGAGATGTGACGCCTGTTTCCAATCTCCAGCTGCTGGTAGGAGGCCCCATTACCAACCGTCTGAGCATTTCAGGCTGTTGGAAAATGCACGAGGAGGGCCAACACCACGAATGTGTGCAGACCGGCATTCGGGCAGGTTTTTACAGTATTACACTGAAACCTGATGATTCTGTAAACACCTGTGTGAAGCTCATTAAACAGAGAGCCCGTGGGGCAGCCAAGGGTTTGCACACAGTGACAGATGTGCTGCCTTAACCCGCCGCAGGAGCCACAAGCTCTGCCAAAGCAGACCCCACTGAAGCCACCGGTGCAGCCAGGCACTGCCATGAGGGGATGAGAAGCAGCAGCCTCCTCCGCTCRTGCAGGGGGACAAGATGCTCCTCCGGAGGATCCTTATGTTGGCAACACGCGGCTTTGTGACCCTGCTGCCATCTCCTCCTCCCAAACACACTGTCACCTGCCACCGTGACATGGGAAACCCCTCACAGTGACAAGCAGCAACGCTCTCCATCCCTGGCCACCCACAGTGTCAGCAGCAGCAGCTTCCTATGGCTGCTGGAATCACAACCTGGGCCTCTTCAAACATGGAGAAATGTCTTAAAATAAGAACTGGAACTTACTTCAGCTGCAGTTTACCACTGTATAAGATTTCACTGCTGAAGGAGTTAATGTTAGTTAAAAGGAAATGGTTTGTTGCTGCTCTCAGAAAAAAAAAACATGGTTCTATTATATTCAGCATCTCTGCTACTTTCTTTCAAATCAGCTCAGTTACTATTTTTCCAACGGATCAGCAAATGATCCAAATAGGGGAGAAGTTAGGAGGGATTTGGAAAATAATTTGGAAACTTCCCTTCCGTGGAACATTTCATGGCGGGCTGGCTTGCATCCACAAATCCACCCCGTGGGCCCAGGCAGGAGAACTAGGCAGCCCTGCTGTCAATGAGAGCCGCAAGGTACTCGGGCGAACTTTTGAACCGAGGCTTGACATTAAACCCAGAGCACTTTTAGTGCTCCCTGTGGCTGAGCGAAACCACAGCAAATAGAGGATTTAAATCACCGCTCTGGCCTAGGAAAACTCTGCATCAGTTAAGTTGGAAGAATTGGCCGGGTTATGCTTGTGCCTGTGGAATTTGTGCCGGTTACATCACGTCTGTCTCCGCTGCCGCRCTGAGCCCCTCAAGGCAACGCGGCTCCTCCCGGAGCCCCGCGACCTGCAGCGCAGTCGCCCCGCAGGCTCCGTGCCAGAGAGCCCTCGCAGCCCCACGCCGGGGCCTGGCTCCTCGGGGGACAAAACCACACGAGGTCTCCGGGACGAGAGCCACAAGCTCCCGCACGAGGGAGCCCGGGCGGCAGCACCTAGGCGGGCGATTCCCCCCCACAGTGCATGGGTCTCTGCTGCATCCGAGGTCAGTTTCCTTCAGCCCTTCTCTGCCTCTTGCTTGCGTGAAGGCTGCCACTGGCGGGGAGGATCCAAGGTGCCCTGGTTGGCCTGGCACGAGCCGGGCCCTGACTGGAGACAGGCCAGAGAGACCTGCACATCCCGCTCCCCTGTCAGCAGCTCTCCTCTTGTATCCAGTGGGTCTCCACTCTCTCTGCAGATCCTTCTTCCTGCTCGCTCCAGGCTGACATCCCCGATGCCAAAGGCCCCATCCGGCAGCTCTCAGAGCCTACACATGGCACACACACAGCAGCGAGGCTTTATTTAGCTCTGAAACACTCACAGCAGTGAAATCCCACACCATCTACCTCCTCTCCCCAGGCAGACATCCACTGCTCTGGAAAACTCACAAAATGTGATGTGAGCTTTAAAGCTGCATTACAGCTCCACACAGTGATGCAGCATCTGCCAAGTGATTCCCAGCCAGCTTTTCCGCTGGGTCTCTTGGTTGCTCCGCCTGCGGGACTGTGCTGCGGTTTACTACAGCATATGGCAGCTTGGCCTTCCTTTGGCTTTGCTGTCCTGTGCTGATGTGCAGGACATCATCGTCGCTTTGTTGAACAGCTTGAGGAACGGCAGAAGGGAAGCCCAGCAGGCCTTTCTGCCTTCATGGAATCGCTCTGCATATCCAACTTGGGGAACTACTTGCTCCTTACCTCAATGCATGGGGGGCCTGAAGAAACTGTCTGGCAACACCTTTTTTCATCCCAAATCTCCTGTTTCTTTGGTAAGGCAGCTCCAGAGGAATGACAACTACTGATGCGTTCAGCTTTTAAGAAAACAGACTATGCAGATAAGAACTTACCACAAGCATATGCATGGGGATTAAAGATCATTTTCATCTTCTTGCATAAGACACCTTGGACCTGTGAGTGGGAAATACCCACAGCAGTAATGAGGAATATGCACACACCAATCAGTTCCTTACCAGGGCAAAGGAAGAAGAGCAGATGGTTTCTGAAGGGAGAAGGACAACCAGCTAAAAAATATCATGTTGTTCTGCTAGTGTGGGACTTGTCTAGGCAGCCAGGCTCACCCAGMAGGGTCAGCGAACCTTGAGCTCATGCTTTGGCTACAGGTCATCRCATGCAGGCCACCACAAGAACCTGCAAACAGCAACATCCTCCAGTGTTCGGACTTTCTTACCACGTTTGGCCTGTCCAGCAATAAGCACAGTAATTTGCAGAGCTAGTAGACATGCTAAGTCCTGGTCAACGGGAAGGTAGCCTRGAGACTGTCTATTTTGCCTGCAAACGGGGGCTGGATTATGGTGGAAACCACACACCAGCATTTCACTGACTGCAGGAGGCMCGTGGGGCTTCACTCACCTTCTCAGACCAGCATATCATGGCCAYGGACATCTTCCTGTGGCAATGCAGCATCCATCCAAACTGCTGCACCACATCCTTGTCCATTTTTTCATGCCTACCTGTCTGGCAAAAGACATCTGTGATGGCTAAGAGAGCAATACCTGCTCACAGGGACTCACACTTTCTCCAGCACAACAAAGAAAAAAGGTGATCTTCAGCACTGATCTGAATGGATAATATCTCCTCCTGAATCTCAGTCCTCTCGTCTTCTGCCACCACTCATCACTATTCTCACATATCTTTGTAAAAAGGGGAAGGTCAAACTGAGTTTCTGTTTGTTCAAACAGATCAAATACACTCTGTTATGTGTGAACTGTTGACAGTGACTTCAATGATGAGAGCATCGTTCCTCCGCAGTACTTGTATGCTTAGGAAATAAAGAAATGCAGCTGTGAAAAATGCTGCCCAGGATAGCACCCATGCTGCTGTCTCTGGTGCAGGAGACCAGAACTAAATGTCTACCAGACTTGCAGTGCCCAGGACACAGTTCCATGTGAACGCAACAGCAACCAACTTTGAAGGTAAAAAGGCAGGACCACCATGGTCTGCCCCCAAAATACCCCCGGCTGCAGGATTGCTGGCAAGCAGCCCTCCACATGGAAAACAAATGGCAATTGAGACAGGGGATAGTAGCTCAGCAGGCCCATGCCTGTGGTGGCACAAAAGAGCCATTCTGTGGTCTTATTAATCCATCAGCAACTGCTAGTGATAAAATCCTTAACCCACAACTTGAAGTGACTCAGCTCTACCCTACCAGGTGATCTCACCAGGCACAGATTTCCCACACCAGTTTGTCAACAGCCATCTTTGAAAGAAATCCCATTCYGAGCAGCTTCCAGAAACTTTTTAGAGGAGGCTAAAAGCTACTGACTGGCAGGATGTTGCCGAAAGGGGTGCAATTCCYGCCAGGAATGTGTTCTGCCCTGAAACAGAAAAGCTTCAGCAAACAAGTGACTAAAAACTGGCTTTTAAAATAAAACTCAGGGGAGTGAGAGATGATAAAAGGCAATGGGACTATATAAGTAATTCACGCTTTAGAGAGGAGTACAAATATGTATATACATGCACATAGATATGTACACACACATGTATAGATACTCTCACTGCAGTTCTCTGTGCATGGGGTGAGCTGCAGGTCTGGGAAACGTGGGGCCACCCCATCTATGGTGCTGGACTGTGATGGTTGAAACTTCGCTGAAATGCACCCCCTGCTACATGGAAAACTCCGTTATTTCTAGCAAAACGTCCACTTGAGAAATGGCCTTGGACTTACTAGACACATGGCATGATTTGCAAAACTGGTTACACAGGATTTAGAGCAGTTCTACTCTAGCTGTTAGATCAAGGAAGTTAAAAATCAAGTTCCAATTTTGGGGAGAAAGACTTCCTACACTTGAGGTAGTAACCTGAACACAGGATACAGAACATACTTGAGCCACGCTAAAACATCGGAACAAGACTTCCCTTCATGCAAACCAAAATTGAATGTACAAAGAGAACACAGATGAAAAAAATGCAAATAGTTTATTTGCTGCATAAGGAAACTTCCTGTAAATTACATATAAAGAAACTTGCTATGCTGTAGTGTATAATTTTCAATATTCCACAAATATAATTGTAATAAATATACAAACCAAAACAAAGTAGAAGACTAAATCCATCAGGCAACCTACAAAATGGTTCATCAAGTTTCATACTTCGCAGCATTAGCATGCTTACAATTTTGTTGTTTTAAGTGCTGCAGCAAAATTCTTTTCACATTTCTTTGGAGCATTTTCAAAACCATCTAACTATAAAATACTGTTCATAATTAGCAGGCATTAGTTAAACCACCCAGGAAAAGTAACACCAAAGTCTAACTGAGGCAAAGACATATTTCTTGTTTACATTTTTAAAATCCATTTCAGTTTTTCCAGGGTTAGGAATTATCTAAGTGCACTATGAGTCCAGTCAGCCCGAGGCACCGCTGACTCTTGTCATATTATGACTCTATACAAACTTCATAGATTACATAGCCCTGGAGATTTCTCTATTAGAGACATATTTGCTAACAGGAATGAAACAAATAACATAGTGAAGCTACAAGCTGGTTAGAAYGGTTGTACCCTCAAGTGCAGCATGTATTTAGAAATATTCTCCCACAGTTTTATACTAAACCACATCACGCATTTCTTTTTCGACCTTTAAATTTTAAAGCGCTGACAAAGGCTCTATCGATGCCCATGGCCTCTAGAAGGAACACGCAGAAATTTTTGACACCTTTTGTTGTTCTCTACCAATCATTTCTATACATGCGGAAACAGAGGGCTGAATTGTATTTTGCACTTCACTGCCCTGGGCCATGTTGACAGACAGATCTATTATTCGGTACAGAGTTTTTCAAGCCGAAAGCACTTCACTATGCTTCACTATTACCAAATACTTGGGGTATAAAAAGAAACTCTCTAAAACATAGTTACCTAAAAATATTTGTTAATAAGCTTAATGCAAATATTATGTAGAAAAAATGGTTTAGTTACAAAAGAATTCATTAGAGGGCCGATAAAAATATACTGAAGAGGAGATCTTTACAAAAGTGAGGTTAGGAAGTTCGAGGCATTGACGTTCACTGTAAACATCCTGTGTTCACTAGAATCCCTTGTCTGAAGTATATGTTCTGGTTTTGTTCCTGAGCTTCATGGCCAACACTTGCATAGATAGCTAAACCTATCAGAAAGGGTGGTTTTTTTACAAACTTTTCTGTACTGCTTTGTACAGAACTTTGATAAACTAATGATTTTACCTTGTGAAATAGTTCGGTTCTGCTACAGGCAGTTCAGGGAAACTATGAAGCATGGTATGATTCTGCATACTCAGTGCATTGGATGGACTGGGACAGCTACCTTACTAATCTTAAATAATATAACGTGTAGCTGCTTGATGTTCTGGCTCACCATAAGCATCTACCTCTGCTCACTGCTGCAAGGCTGCCCAAACTCTGCTCTGCCAAAGACTGAATATAGCAAAATGTCAGGAATCTGAGTCCCACAACACCTAACAAACTCCCCAGTAATAAGATGCAGTTTATAAATAATACAGGAGACCTC
The DNA here is from genome assembly GCF_003342845.1 of Nothoprocta perdicaria. Classification (NCBI taxonomy): domain Eukaryota; kingdom Metazoa; phylum Chordata; class Aves; order Tinamiformes; family Tinamidae; genus Nothoprocta; species Nothoprocta perdicaria. The sequence goes on from NW_020454093.1 coordinate 14,845,095, forward strand.
ATGGAGAATTTCACCTTTACCCAGACGATATGAGTGCTTGCATCCAGATTAGCCTTCCTCTCTTGGAGGAAGCTACAAAGTACTTTCAGGATCAACATGACATGGAGTGGCCTAGGTAACAAGTTTGAAGAAGATACTTGTAATGTGGATACAAAAAGCAGGCATGTCTTTGTTATTGCACATGCAAATGCACATGGAAAGTGGTAGAGAGAGATAAATCCACCTTGCAAACAGCACAACAAAAAGAAAAAGCAGCAAATTGCCATTGTAAATCTTACATTAAGGCAAATCTAGATAAACACCCATATCGGGATTAATAAAAATGGGGAGTTCTGTTTGTTTTTTGTTTACTTTTTCTGTGATTGGCTTTTGCACATTGATAAGATTTGTTTAAGCACTTTCTGGACATCTTCATCCATTTGACCCTAGACAAGGGAAGAAMGAAAAAAAGAATTAAATTCAAACATCTCTCTACTCCTTAAAAAGATTTACTCTTTTTAAGGTATATTAGTATAGTAGTTTCCCAAGGGAAAGTTGCTTTAAATTTATGCTTAAATAGTCACACTATCAAGGGATAGTCTTAATATCTGCAGATGAAACATATTTGACTACAACATCAATACTGCCTATCTGACAACAGAGTCATACCTGCACGGCATAGAGAAGATGCATCCGGTAAACTGAGACAATTTCCTGATGTTGTTTCTTCGTTTCCTAGAAAATAGTTAAGCAGAAAGTCATGGAGCATTCAGAATCACTCACTTCAAAACACTACAACTAGATTTAAGGAGCCCACGGAAACTGCAAGGGATAAAATGTGTCTGTTATGCACATACAGAGAACCAGCTCAAAGACAGTGCTGTGTTTCTGGCCATCCCAAACACAGTCTGTTGGGAAGCCTAGCACACTGAAATCTTGTAATTCTACCCATCCTAGGAAACCAGACACCGAGCTGACATGGACTATAGGAAGCACCGGGCTGCAAAAACATGGAAGGAACTCAACACTATGGCAGAAACCCAGTGCAGGGAACGTGCAAGTCTTCATCACTACATCTTTGACTAATAACTACACATTCAAACAAGGGAGGGCAACTTCCTTTCCTGTATCACAGCCTGCCATTCTGGAAAGCCACCTCTCTGCACAGACACAAAGCTGGCTGGAAAGCTAGCGTAGCAAAAGGAAAGAACTGAACACTCCTGGTGTAAATCCTACCCACTTTGCTAACACCCTGYATGGCTTTGCATTTCACACCATTTTGCCTGTCCTTGAGCAGCAGGAGCTGGAGGCACCTTATACAATTTGTGGATTGGCACAAGAAAAAGCCATGGGCTTTACACCAGCAGGACACAGTCTTTAACTGTCTACTACTTATTTGTTTCTTTCCTYCCACTTGCAAGGGAATTTTACTGGCCTGTATGACCATTAAATCCTTTGTCTGTTGGGGAGGGGAGGAAAGCAGACACCATGAAAGCCATTCAGCACACGAGGCTGGGAATTTTCCTTTCAGAGTAACTCAAGAGCTCTCAACAAAGGCTCCTGGTGGGAAGTACCTCCTTTTCACCTTCTGCAGTGCATTAAAATGCTTCTTTAGACAGGCAAGCTCTTGCAAATAGCTATTATGGCTGAGCCCTACTTAAAAGACTGGGCCTTTTATGCATAAACAACTAGCTTAGAACACTATGCAGTTTAGAAATCCAGAGAATAAACTGTGCTTCCTCTAAAACAGATGGACCTGTTTWACTTGACATTTCATGCCTTCAATGTCTATTTTCTTTCAAGAAGTCAAAATTATTTTTGTTTAAGAAACAAACAAAAAAAACCCTTTAGTTTATGATTAAATCTACGTGTTTCTGAGAAAAACATACAAATCCAATGCTTGTATTCACTGTATCCACAAAGCCACTGGCTGTATATTTCACCAATCTGGGACCCTGCAGTAGGTCTGGCCACCACACTCTCCCTCAAGTACATTAACATTAACTRCTGATCTGAAGGAATACATTGGGGACAGTATCTTTCTTCAGTTAAAMCTTATTTCTTAACAACAATTCTGAAATAACAGAATTTTTCTGGATAAAACTTCCTTTGCTTGGAATCGCTCAAGTTTAAAAAAGGGTGCAGTCAGGAAAGCCCTGCATCTCTCACAAGAACTGGGAATAACGGTGGYTTTATGAATGACGACACTTACAGCGAGTTGGTTTTGCAACTGCTTCACTTGTTGCTGCAAGGCCTCCAGCTGCTGGCTTTGTCTTTTGGGGGCACTGGTGGAGTAGGAAAGCTGGGAAAGGCTGTTCAATGCTTCTTTTAACTTGGTAATCTCCTTGGACATCTCATTGATCTAGGGAGGGGAAAAACGGGTTCTCATGAGAAGCTATAAGACACACTGTATTCCCTCTYGCAGGTGTCATCTGGGGCAATTTGTGACTTATCTCTGAGAGTGGGAAAAGAAAAAAATATGRAAACTCAGTGACCAAGCAAGGGCATTATGTGAGAAAAGGGTTACAGTGCTCCTCTTCCCCTACTGCAATCCACCATTCACTCAAGAGATGCACAGGAACAATCCTGGCTCTGCAGAGCCTTCCTCCAACCTAGAAGGCAGGCCTCACACTTCTCCCCAAGCAGCAGCTCACAGGTCTGGAGGTAAACTGCACCTCCCACTAATGAAGGAAAATCCTGGCACCTCCCACACYAATGAAGGAAATTCCTGGCCCAAAGACATCCTGATCGCTCCCTCCCAGCACAGGTCTTTGCTGCCCGCTTTCCACTCTGCCCCTAGCCCTGTCATTCAAAGTGGATTCTGTGTTCTGAAGCCATCTCTGTTTACAAACAAGGATTGTATTTACTGGCACTGGTTCTGAACACAGGATGAACATGACAAATCTAGGTCAGTTCAACACAGCCACCACAATACACAGCTTTTCTAAATGAAATTTGTATTAACAGACTTGCAGGCAGATGTTGAGGTGCTTTAGTAAACCCAGAAGGGTGAATTTTTGCGCCTTTCTAATTCTTTATTTTTACCTGTCTCCTTATGAACCTCCCCGTGCTGTAAATCCTCAGTTGCCTGAATACTGTGAAACCAAACTGAGCTGATTTTAAAAGAGAAAAAATGAAAGATCATATATATCTCTACCAGAGAGGAAAGCAAGCATAAAGTCAAATATGCTGAATAAAATCCTTGGTTTTAAGAAGTGAAAGACAGGACTATGGCATCTGAATTGTTAGAGGGGCAAACAAACTCAAAAATTACTTCATTCTCTGGCATTTCACCCAATATGGTGCATTATGTGACCTATTCACCATCCAAATTGTCTTGCAGTCTGAATTCACATATGACTCTTCTGTAGGGAAACACTAACCTTTTTATCTTTATCCTCTTCTGTTTTTGACGAGCTTTTCATTTCAAGAAGCTCCTCTTGAGCTTGATGGTACTTTTGCTGAAGTCCAGTTACCTCCCGATCCTTTGCTGCAAGTAGAGTATGCAATCCTTCCTTCTCTCCTTTCAAATGCAGAACTTCATTTCTCAGCTGTATGACATCTAAGGACACATTTTCCTTCTCCTTGATTACCTCCTTCAGTTTGGATGACAAAACACTAACTTCGCCTTCTAATGAAGACTGGAGTTTTTCATAGGTAGACCTGGGTACCATTGCTTCATTAATTGCAGCTTTTTCTTCCAGCAGTTCCTTCTGCAGGTGTCTTACTTCATTTTCCTTGCTGGTAACTAGTCCTTTGAGCTCATTTACTTCTTCCTCCATTTCCTTTAAAGTAATTCTGAGTGCATTTATCATTTGATGGTGTTCAGTAATTGGCATGGAGTTCTGTTTCTGAGTGTCTATCAGTTGCTTTAGCTCTTCTGCTTCATCTAGTACTTTTGTGTACTGTGATTTCATTTCTGATAACTCATTCTCAGCTTTGTATTTCAAAGAATTTGTTATCTGCATCAGTTTCTCATGCTCTTCTCTAGGAATGTARTCCAAAGCTATATCATCTAGAGTTTTTCTCTTCTTATAATCTTCGAGTTCTGTTTGTGCTTCTTTGTACAACTCAGATAACTCACTAAGTTGTCTGTTGAGCTCATCTACCATTTTGCTCATGGCCTCCTTCTTTTCTCCAGCTTCGGCACTAGATTCCAACCGTGTCTGATTTGCCAGCTTATCCTGCAGCCTTTTAATTTCCTCTTGCCCTTCTTTATATCTCTCAATCAACAACGCCTTCTCCTGGTTAATGTTGTCAATAACTGAACAATATGTATTCTTTATCTCCTCACATTCTTCTACAGACATTGGCACATTCTGCTCTCTTTCTTCAAACTTTTTCTGCAGCTCTCTCACTTTCTCTTTTTGTCTTTCATTTTCCTCCAAAGCTCTCTTCAACTCTTGCTTAAGCATTTCAAATTCTTCGCATGTAACCTTCAACCTACTCAGGTCAGAACTCATTTCTTCACTTTCAGAAGAAGCAAGACCCAGTTTCATTTGCCTTTGTACATTCAAAACCTCGTTCACTGCTTCCTCATACCTGCTCTGAGTTTCTTGGAGCTTTAGGTTAAGATCAGAGCCATTTTCTGAAATGCCCGTGCTATTTAAATGATCTGTGTCTGGGACTCTAGACTGGACCTGAGCCTCTAAGTGCCTTCTTTTGGCTTCAGAGGTCTCTAATTTCCYCTGCACATCCTTTAAATCTTCCTGGAGGTATTTTATTTTTATTTCACTGGGGCTTGCTGGCTTTTCTTGAATTTGGGTGGCATTTAATGAAGACTTCAGCTCCTGAGCTGAAAGCTCACTTTGCCTATCTGCTGTTTGGTCAAACTCTGTTTGGGTTGAATGAAAAGAATCTATGGTAGAATCTGCTTCTTTAGGCRTTCTTTCCTGTATAAAAAGAAACCCAAACAATTGCATGAGATATGTATAAATGTATGCATATATGCATGATACATGTATAARTGTATGATCATAATCGTTTCAAGAGAAATAAGCAAGGAACTCTCRCAACACTGGACAGAGAAGAGCAATTAAAGCACCATAGGATAATWTTTTAGAATAACTCAGAATCCAGTTGCTCCCATTGAGACATCTACAGTCGAAGAAGGCAGTAAATGCTAAGCTCMATTGAAAGCCTGGGCTGACCTCCATAAGCTCATAATCAAAGCTATGCAAATTAAAATTCTGCTAACACAACTGTTAACAACAAGCTTAAGGATGTGGTTATCATAATAAAGAAAGATATTCAATATTTTATGGGGAAAGCGAGATCAAAACACTCATTTAATACTCTGGAGCAGAGTGTTTCCATGATTTTTTATTTTTACTAATACAAGTTCTTTAATTTTCTTYGCAGTACATCTCTTTAAAATGGTAAGCAGTTGTCTGTTCTACTAACAGTCTAACAGATGACTRCAACAACACAAAAATACAACACCTGTAATTTGTCCTGTAGCTCCTTATTGTGTAATGTCAGAGAAGCGATTTTTGCTTGCATCAACATGAGTAGATCTTGCTGGTCAGTGTCAGAACTTACATCCAACAAACTATCAGCACCTTGTGGAGAAAAAACAAGAAATTCAAAACCTGAATTGATCCCATAGTTTGCTATATATACTGCTTTTTCAAATTAAGCCTTTAATTTCTATGGCCATTTAGTGCAGTGAAGAGGAGAACTATTCTTAGATGTGTTTTCCCCCAAAATGTGTAAAATTGCCTACGGAAGTGGGAGATTTTGGTGGAGACCCACGAGCGAAATTACAAAAAGTTACTCCCTATAGTTTTTGTGCCTCACATTCTAAGTGGAAAAAGAGAGCAGATTTCTGACTGCTTTTCAATTTTTCATATTACAAAATTTGAAAATAAGGATGAAGATTATTGTTTACTTCACCTGTTGTGCTGTCACTCAGCCTGTCTTTGTTATTCAGGGGACTGAATTCTTCCTGTTGAGACACCAGGAGACAACATGTTCACAGAAGATAAGAACAGAGCTGCATGAAGCATGAGGCCAGTGCTTCCAAACCTGCTAAACACTTTCAGCTGGGCAGTTCTCATTAAATGTCCTTAAAACTGGGCAACTACCCACACACAGTTTGGAATGCTGCCGTTTTGTGATAAGAAACTGCAATATGCTGTTTTCATTTAAAAAGGTGAAATCTTCAATACCATGAGATAAACATGAGACAGAACATGTACAACTATTTTCTTGATGTCTTTTGGAGAAAGTCTTTTTACGTTTTTTATCACACAACGCCATTTAATTCACCGCTATGAGGTAACGAACTCCCATAACATTAATGCATTCACAATCATATTGCTAAGTACTAGTTTATGACTAATTCTACTACATACTTACTAAATATAACTGTAATTTACAAAGCAAGTGAGGACTGCTTCATTACTTGCTTGTGAAATAGATTTTGATTCCTTTTTAATCCTCAAAATTCAGCTAATTCATTCACTGCAGATTCTGCACTCAGCAAAATAGATTATTAAGGAACTATATTTTCCAGGAACACCTGGAATACCTTGTATACTTGGTCAGCAAAGAAAGTCTGTCCTTTTCCAGTCATGGGAGTTGAAGTTGATGAGCGTGGGGAGGACAAATCACTAAGCTGTAAAAGATTTTATATAAATAAGTATATGTATGTATCATGTGTGCACATGTAACTACTGCTGACATATGTGCACATATATACTACTTTTCCTTGTGCTACAATAAGTCACAACTCTGGGTTAGTATCAAAGAGCAGGTCTAATTATTCAGTGCTCTTCTGAGCCAGTAGTACATACAGTGTAACTGTTATATGGGTAACATTATGTTTAACCTTAAACACATTTGTTATGCTCATTTTTATACTGTATCTCTTCATGTATTTTATTTTCTTATATATTTATACACATGTACATAATGTACATGTGTATACATATGTATATTTAAATGACACATATTTACTTATGGGAGTCAGCAAAACCAAGAGACCTTTAACTTTCAATGGAAGATGCATCTATACAGTAATTTATATGCTGTATTTTAGATGCTACCATATTTCAAGCAATTTTCACTCTAACCAATGASTGTCTTTATGGTGTCATCCCAAAGTCAGAGAAAACACATCAGGATAGGTGTAGAACAGGATAATGATAGAGCAATGCAGGCTACATCATTCACATAACGCTCACAATATTTCTTACCCCTAAAAGCATCTCAAAATTGTTTTTTTCTTTACCTGAACAGGACTGATAGGAGGAGGTGGGGCTTTGCGTTTTTTTGGAGTTCCACTTCTTTCTGAACTTAATTTAGAGCCTTGATCATGCTGAAAGTTTCACCAGCCACAGAAGGTAGGTTTGTTAGTTTGGTTAGTAAAGTCCRAGCAAGTTGTTTTATGAAAAAAAAAAAGTATAGATAAAATCCCACATTAATATCAATCCTAGTAGCTCATGCAGTGTCTCACTTTTCTCTTCCCCTATGTAAAGACTGTATCTCAACTAAAACAGAGATATTAAACATGCCTGACAATGAGACTCTGCCCCTTGGAATACATGCTTCAGTGAAAACAAACAAGATTTAGTGAAAAAAGCACAAGCCGACCATCGGTTTAGCACGAGTGACCTTAAATTCTTCCATTCTTTCATAGCCCAGTCATGCCAATGTTAATGGTACTCTCTTTCCCTCAACTTCTGCTTAGTCTGCCTGAAAAACCCACTTCTCCACCCAAAGGAGGAATGACTCTCTGCGCTGCTACCAGCGGGACAGGTGGTATCTGTGCTCCAAGATACCACACCACTAGATGGGACAGGAAAGACACATGTCGAGACATCTATTTAGCTGGCTAAACCTGCACAGATTCTCACAAATGTGGGTCTCTAGGAAGATGTAACTGGAGATAAATATAGAATATTTACAGAATTTACAGAATATTTAAGGTTGGAAGGGACCTCTACAGATCATCTAGTCCAACCTTCCTGCTCAAGCAGGCACACCTAGAGCATGTGGCACAGGGYGGCATCCAGGCGGGTTTTGAAGACCTCCAGAGTAGGAGACTCCACAACCTCCCTGGGCAGCCTGTTCCACTGCTCTGTYACCCTAACAGTAAAGAAGTTGCTCCTCACCTGGAGGAGTTATCCCCTTTGGAAGTGCGGAGACTTTTCCTAGGGAGTCCTAGAGCCAAATTCCTGCAGTTACTCACAAAAAAATGGRGGAAATTCCTCCCCACATCCATGTGCACATGCATACACACACACAGTTTATCCACTCTTCCTGTTCTCACCTTGGGGGCTGCTGTCACTGCTGGCTATTACAGCAGGAAGTTAAATTTAAAAGTGATGTTTATGATACTTATTTCTTAAGTGAAAACAAAAACCTTTCACATTGCAAAATACAGCTCCTGGTAGCACATCTCACTGTGGCATTCACTAGTGTTTGTAGGCATGACAAATACCAGTTTCTCAGCAAGTTACAAGCCCATATATAGTCAGATTTTTAAACAGAAAAGGACAAATACCTGCTTTGCTTTAGTTGGTGACTTTRTATCTGTAATACAGAAAAGAAGTGGTGTTAAGAACGGCTATCAAGAAAAAAGTTAGCTGCCATTCCTAACTGAACTCCCAGCTCCACTTCCCACACCATAAATGCTTTGTTTGGTTTTTGAATTCCTCTTGGAAATCTGAGCAACATACATTWATTTTCACATCCTATCTGAACTACTTACTTTCTACAATTCTTTTTTGTTTCATATTGAGATTGTGACACTTCTGCCTCTGCTATGGTCTATCAGCAATTTTTCACATTAGGCTCCTGCTTTGGATGATCTTTTTTGYTTGACCATGAAGCTGTCCCTCTACATTTCTTTCTTCTCTAAATCTCCTACCAAGAAGCTAAAATGTTGCCTTTAGACCTTCACATAACAACAGAGGATCTATTCCAAATTGCAAGCAAGACTTCTTTAGCTATCCTACTACTTCATCTTACTTTTTCTTTCTCCAAAATACCTCTTTCTGCCCTGCTCAGCTCTTTATTAACAATGCTAGTTGTTACTATGTAAGCTCTTCATGGCTTCTGAAATATTTTTCAAGCTGCTTTAYAAAGTAAATTTGCTTACTGCTAAACATACAGCTAGCCAATTCAAAGTGATAAACTGCAGATCACCATCTCTTACATACCCGCATCCTGAGAGATCTTTGATGACAGGAGAYTCTGGATCCCTGTATTCTCGGAGAGTTTGGAGTAATGTAGGGCATTCTGTCCAAAGACATCTACTAAACTGACATCTGCACCTTTTCTAAGCAAGGTTTCCACAATGTTAAGGCTACCAGCTTCACAAGCCACCATCAAAGCAGTTCTGGACAAAACAAACACAGCATAAAAATGTTAAGACAGTGTTTTTTAAGCAGTAGATCTTTCCTTTTTGGGAAAAGTACTACAGTTACTGAGCAATTAAATCCATTTTTTTTTAATCCACGTATATACTGACAAATACCTGTAACTGTAATTTCTCCTTACAACCACCTGCTCTGCACCTCCTCCCCTTCCCTATGCTTCCCGGCCTGACCTTCCATAATGACCTGCCATGTTTTACAGCCATATCCCAACATCTCTGAAAACGTGTTCCCCAGCTCCAGTACAGGGAAGCTGTGGCGGGTCCCAGAATTAGGGCAGTCTGCAGAGAGGGAACGCTACATTATCTGTGTATTGGTAAGTGGCTTGCAGTGATTCTCAGAGATACAATTATAAACAAACAGAAGATTCTACCTCCCAAGCCTGCTCTAGCATCCCTGTSTGGCACTGACAGCCTCATCTCAACCTGAAAACATGCCAATAGTTTGGACAAGTCCACTGGCAAACCCATTCCTCAGCACAGTTAAAAAACAGAAAGGCTACTATAGTGGTACGGCTTGCAAGGCATCAGGACAACCGTTYCCCTGATAAATTAAACACCCATGCTAAGTGTGACCAAGCAGCAAGGCCTGTGCAGGTGATGCCTGTTGTACTGCTGTGCTAAAAAGTAGTGCAAGYGAAAACCTGGACAACATTGGCACGGTCATAGGCACGCTTTCAGATGACCAAAATAATTAGTGTTGTTTGAACAAGACAGGAAGTTGGACATGCCATTTTCAACATTCCTCCCATTAGAGCTTCTTCCACTCAAAAACATGAACAACAGTGTGAACAGGAGATGCAAGGCTAATCTCCTTAGCAGAAGGACAGGGGAAAAGGTAAATTCCATGTTGTATYGTTTTCTTTGCTTCTATACATAGCACTAAAAAGAAGAACTCCCAGTACTGTCGTATCTATGACAGAAAGGTTTTCATTCAAGCTAGCAACATCTTAACGCTGTTGATTAAACACTAATTAGTGACAGGAAGGCAGGGGTCCTGGAGTGGCCAGCGCCTTAAGTTCAAAGCATGGAAGAGGCAGTTCAAAGCAACCAGGGGGATAAAAGGGTTTCCTTTAGAAAGTTTAAAAGAAAGACCGCTCTAATAAACTTTGGACTGATATAATCCAAGTTAAGGCTCAATCCTACTAGCCTAGGTGTTGCCAAAGAACAATATGGCCATTGTATCTTATATAGCAATCAAGATTGCAATCGCTTGTAAGTGCCAAGTTATCTCAGCAATTTGCTTTACTTTTGCAGTTTTAGTAACTGTTCATAAAAGGCCAGAATTTTCAAAGACTGTTGAATTTGGTCTTTACCATCATCATCARAACAAGTGCATTTATTTCACTACAGGGTGTTCCTGAACAAAATACTATGATGTGTTAGATGTCTACTGATGCAAGTCATCTGTATATGTTCCCCCTCTGAGAAGATGGCATCTCCACTCTCAAAGTTGCATTGTACTTTTTCCTGCTGCTATCTTGCAACTGCAGCAGCATTACAGTAAAGAGCCCCCATGGCTGTTGCTCTCAAGTAATACATCTTYAGGATTAATGTTAGAGACACTATTGCATGTCAAGAACAGAGCAGCATTTAAAATTGGGACATTTACAACGTCATGTGCATGTAAGTGCTAACAACCAGATTCCTGAATGAAGGATTTACAAATGGTGTTTACACTGCCCTGGTAGCCCAAGGAAATTCTTACAACACATCTAATTCTAGTTATCTAGTTTCTTTTTCACATTTCCCTTTAGTCAGAACTCTGTGAAGTCTCAATAATCAGGGTATGTTCTCTGATACAGGAGGCATGAATTCACACAACAACAGCTTGGGAAGGATTCAGGGAGAAAGGTTCATTTGAGAGTCAGTGTTGGGAAAGAGTTGACCTGGAGATGTCTGCCATACCTTCCATTTTTGTCCCTAGTGTTGACATCTGCTCCATGATCCACAAGGTATTTGCAGATTTCTGTGTGACCATTTTGTACTGCAAGCAGCAAAGGTATGTTCCCATCCTAAGAATACATAATAGAGCAACTATGAACTCCAATCCATTCACTTACAAATATCACTATAAGATTGAAATTTCTGCTATGAACTTTCCCTCTACACAGCGAGACACTATTACTATATTTTTCTTGTGCAGCATAAATGTAGCTGGACTTCCTTTTAACTCCCTGTTGCAATGTTGAGGATGGTATCACACATCACAGTACCAAGAAAAGAAATACTTTTGATCTTTGTAAATCTTTTGTTATTCGCTTAAAGCTATAAAATGATGACTTTTGCAACTGCAATGCCTTCAAATAGCTTCACAACAAAACTSAGAATTTTAATTGAGCACAAGACAAAAATACAATATCTCATAGAATCACAGAATAGCTATAGTTTGGAAGACACCAAGAGAGGTCACTCTGGGGTGTGCCCATCAACTTGAAGGATGACAAGCTTCAAGTTGGTTTATTTTGTTCAGGACTTCAGTAAGTCAAGTTTTAAGCAACTCTAAGCACAGAGATGCCCTGACCCCTTGGGGTCCCAGTTCCAATGGGTAACCACCTTCATGGTGAGAAATCTTTCCTACGACCAATCTGGAACTTCCCAGTTTGGTCCACTGCCCAACTTGCAATTGTTGCTTGTCATCCTTTCTCTGTACACTTTCAAAGGGGGTCTTGCTTCACCTTCCCTTTAACCATCCATGATGTATTTTTAAGTTTATACTTTGTGACAGATCCTTTATCAGAAATGTCAGGTAGAAATGAGATAGATCAGATTTAAAAAAAAAAAAAAAAAAAAAAAAAAAAAAAGCTGAAGCTGTTTTTAATGCACAGTATTTCGCCTGAAATCTGTCAGGTCCCCTCCCATTATCTTCAGGGCATTTTATAACAGGAAATTGCATAATTCCCCAAGATAGACCTGACTGTTTGTTGACACTTCATAATGCTCAATGTGATGACTTTGATCTGCTAGCTTACATCAAATATATTTTTTCGCTTAGATCTATCATATTTTGGCTGAGCTTTATCAGCAATTCACAGGACTTGGCCACATAATGGACCTTCTCCAAAGCCAGTGAAGTCAATGGGAAGGCTTTTATCTAAATGTATAATAGATTTTGAATATAGAAGAATGGATTCTAGCTACTTGTACCAACCCCTCAATTACTGAACAACAAATCCTGCCTTTATCGTATTAGAGGGCAATATGCTTCTGCATCTCTGCTATGGCAAGCCACAAAAGGAAATCTTCCCTGGCAGAGAAATCCAAGATAAAATACAAGAGTAGTRCTGCTTGGAACAGCTGTATCTGGGACTGACATGAGTTGGGGGTGGTAAAACTGCTTTAAACTGCAATGGGAGATGGACATACCAAGTCTTTGACGTTAACTGGACATTTGTGCTCACACAGAAGTTGAACTACCTGAAGACAACCACATGCAGCTAAAAACAAMAAAAAAAAAATCACAAACATGAAAGTCCGTTAAATCACATTTTTGAAATCCGCGTTCAATGCTTCCAGCTTGCAGTATTGCAGCGTTAGAGAAGGGTATGAGGAAAACATTCCAATACATTCCTCTGTTTTTAAGAAAGAAGAGAAAGACTAAGAGGATTAACAGCAAGCTTTATGCAAAAATAAAGCTCATATCCTTTAATGTTGTTTCAAACCATGAAACTTAATGCTGTAAAATCAATTTAATCCTAAGTACACCAACTGCTCTGCATGTGCAAGAGTGAACTGTATGTTATCTCAAAATTCATATTCACAGTGCTTATCTAGACAATATCTGAAAATTGTTAGTTATCAGAAGGGACATGCATCACAGCTCCTTTTTCATTAGTCAAGGATATCTTAAATTTAAAAAGGTGAACAAGGCATGACAGACTAGCAATAAATTCATCTTTAACATAGCTTGCCATGGTGTCAACTGTTTTTCCAATCAGCAGGAGGTGATTTGCCAGATTTATACAATTAGAACCCAGAAAGCAACCAGGGGCTGAAGAGCTGGATACAGCAAATACCAAAACACATAACACAAGCTTTCAATAAAGAAGTTACCTGCATAATGTAAAGCTGTTTTCCCAGCATTGTCAGTGCTGTCCGCTGGGCATTTACACTACAGAGTACGGAAAGAAGAAGAAAAAAAAAGGAATTAGAGAATCACCAAGAGAATAAAACATATATTTGCTGTTAAGGACAGAATGCTGAACGTGTTTGACAACAGTTCTCTAAGCTACTTCAGAAAAAAAAAACAGTGAAACAAAATACTGATAATAGGAACATTTTTCCTCTCCACCAGTCTCGTCTCTCCTGTCTTGGTAACAGCTTATACTGAACTTATAGAAAGATCTCTTAAAGAGGAAGATATTCTTAAAAAAAAAAAAAAAAAAGTTATAATAAGTTTTAGGACATTTTATATTGGGAAATCATAAAGTAAAGAATCTCCTCCAGAAAAGCTTCATGTTTTACATTACAATAAGACCCAACCACGCTCTAAGGCAATTAGTCTGAGCTAGTTCAAGCTTTTGTCACAGGAAATAACGTTTCATTTGTAAAACTAATGCCTCTATAACTCAGTTATACTTTSCAGTATTTTTTAGCTAACAGATGCCAATAACCAATCTAGAATTTGAAATAATACAAAAATACCCAATTATTAATCTTTATCAAGACTTGCGTTGGTAAAGAAGATTTTTAGTTTCAGCTTCCAGTAAATAAAAAAGACATCATCCTGAAATAAAAGCTTTCTAGAAGACAAATATTGGAGTTTGTGCTTTCATATGCAGCACTTACTCTTGTAAAATTTCTAGGTAACGTGGTTCAAGAATATTATCATACTTTATACAAAAATGACAATATTCTGCCTATATAATAATAGAGCCTTTTTAAGTTCAGTTTTATCATCTTAAACTTAGACATTCCTCACACATATAAACAGCTTACATCACATAAAGCCAATCCACAGAAGTGATAATTGATGCAAAGGGTATGAATACATTGGAGACTCTTACCAATTGTTTGGCACAAAAACATGAACATTTCTAAATATATTTTCAATGAAATCAACAAAATATTTGTAGCTGTTAAGTGAATGGATAACAAACACTTGGCATTAAAAGCACATATTCACATTAGCTGCACAAAGAGTTGATGCTGCTGCTGCTTGCGATACAGTCAGCGACAGCTTGATGTCACTGTTTATGCTGTAAATGAAACCCATTTAGGTTTAGAACTGTTGCATTTTTATTAAGAAAGTGCAAGGAGGGGAGTCCTAGTGGTAAATAATGACCCCCTTCCAAGGGTGCAGGAAAAGGGAGGCAGCTCACAGTGAGTCTGCAGGGAAAAGACTGGACCCTGCATGGTCAGAGACCTTGACACAGGTTACAGGAGAGCGCAGAGAGCCCTGCAGTCACTGGAAAATAGGAACTTGCAGGTTAAGATATAGGAACCATTCTCTTTATCACTGTGCTCAATGGTAGTGCTATTTTGTGTGTTCTTTAGTTTGTCCACAGTCTCATGAATAACTCCAAACTCCATTGCCTTGATGACCTGCATCACCAAAACTCACCTGGTTGTCTGAAAGGGAAGAGAGATTGTCTCAGATGGACAGTATCTCTGCTTGTTTGCTAGTGTACATTTTCAGCCTCACTGTCACTGAAATCTTCTCTCCATCTCCTCTTTATTTTTCTTTTCCTTTTCCATCCTTTCTACTCTCCTTCTAAGCTCTCACTGCCCCTTGCCTCACTTCACTGAGTATTCAAGCAGATATGGTATTTTCCATATTTTATCATCTCAGCTACTTCAGTTTCTTCTCTCTCTGACTCTGAACATGAAAGACACTTCTATAGTCAAGAATTGATTCTTTTAAGATAACAGGCAGAAAACATTCCAGTAGATCAATGCCAAAGCCCCAATACAAATGAGAAATGGTTTCCTCATATACTTCTTAACCCACTTGCTCCCAAAGCATCCAACCACACAGACAAAAGATAGGAAATTAGACAGGAGCTGCTTGAATCCAACCCCGCTATGTCAGATCAGAGGGAAAAATGAAGTTGCGGACCACTCAGTGAAGACACCACACTGCTCTCTGTCCCCCWTTCACACAGTGTCATGAAGATCTTAAAAGCAAGCACCTTTCTTAATTGTAAAGGAGAAAGGGAGCAACAAATAGGACTGTTGTTTAGATTATTAGGAGAAAATATATATTTTAAGAGGAATTGAAGAAAATTTTCAAGATAAAAATGAATTTAACTTCTACTTTACCTGAAGAAGCCGCTTAACACAATCAGGGTGACTGTTCTTTGCTGCAAGATGTAAAGCGCTGTGCCCTAAGTTAATAAAAACAAAGCAAAACAAGCATTCAATCACTCCAAACCACATAAACTCTTCTGTGACAAGGGTGAAATTTTGTCTATATTGTTCCTATCAAAGCACGAGAAAAGCAAAGATAGATAAAATAGGGTGCTACATCAAACAGAGTATCAACCAACTGCTGTTCCAGCAGGTGCCACAGAACGATCTTAATGTCTGAATTCACACATAAGAACYGCACAAACCCTGGGCTGAACTACCTTGACCAGCCATCAGTCTAATACTGTGTTTTTGTTTCTGATGAAAACTACATGTTTCTGTGTGGAGAGATGCTGTACATTTTGCTTCTTCGAAGAACACTTTTTCTCTATTCTTTACTCCTCGGAGGGAGATATTTGCCAAGTGTCTTCATGATTTCTGCCATTTTAAAATGAAAAAMCCCACAGTGGTAAAAGCAGGAATAGCCAAATTTGCTAGCTAGCCCCACAACAAACTTTCCATGGACTGCATACACAAGAGCACATCTTGCAGACTCCCTTTTCTGTCAATTTACTCTACTCTTGTGAGCTCCTAGTATTATATATTGCTATGTAGTATAGCGATTTAYTGACTATGGATTTATGATGAAATATTGTGATATCTCTTCTAGTTTCCTCTACAGAGCAACTGTTAAAGAGGCCAAGACAACAAAAGAATAGATTATCCATGAAGGGAAGAAAGAAGAAGCCAAGGTTTAGTACTTGATACAGGCAGCAGAGCCACTTGTGACAGTAGAATTGTATAGAAAATGATGGGACTATTACAGAAAAGGCTTTTCCTAAGGAACGAAACACTGGGGTGGCACTTCCAGGAAAGAGATGGCAACCTGTTATTATCTCAACAAAGAACTAACAAAACCTGAGGCAAAATTAAGTATGAACTCTGTTTAATAGTCTATAACAAAGTGCATATATTCTCTTATCATTATATGTAGATTCTGAATAATTCTTCTAGCATCGCAAGCATTCTGTGTGGAGGCAAATCCTTTCACTCTGTGAAGGCAATTCCTCAAAGCAGCCATGGTGGCCAAAAGAGATGCAGTAAACCCAACATTTACACCTCATTAGCAGAGACAGGATGCTGATAAGGTGACTGAGCTCACCTGAGCAAACACAGGTAGGGTTTCTACAGATGTGTCAACTGAAATCTAGTAAGACTAGTCTRTCAAAAACGGCATCTATCATTCTCCTAATGGAGTAGTAATTAAGGCATAGGGCTTCTGAGGGCTGGAACTGCACACTTAAAAGCTCTTAGCTCTACTTTGCCCTGTATCAGCTCTTTTCACTATGTCATAATCCCGGGGAAACATCTTCTTGCAATTCCTGTACAGTTAATGGGGTTAATAGCTTGGATATACATAAAAGCAACACATTAAGGTCTTGATTTAATCTATGCAAAGTCCCAAATGAAATTAACAAAAATATTTTTAATGTAGAATAATCAAGTGACTATTTCGCAACTGGTCTCCAGTGCAATGCTGACATTTATACTGTTAAGGCAAAAGTTTGCAAGGGCTTAGGACCTGCAGTCTTCACTGGGATAAACCAGGTACATCTGCACCTGCAAACGGTACAGCTGCTCTTCCTACGCGGGGAAGGAAGAAGCAGTGCTGTTATCTGCACAACCAGGAGCTAGACAGGCTCATTTGTACCGTGTTACACGTGTGGAGAGGTCCAGAGAGACGTACCTGCCCCGTCCTGGGCTGTCACGTCGGCACCGTGTGTCACCATGATCCTGAGGCATTCTGCATGCCCTTTGGTGGCTGCCAGGTGAAAACTGGAAAATAAAATCCGTATGTCACTTTTATTAAGACTTCATTTCTCCTTCATTCACAAAGTGCTGGCAAGTTCTCTCCTCCTTGCCCTTAGATCTTCTGGCACCCCTCCACCACCTCCCACAAAGAAAATAGCTCTGAAAGTGAGAAGGCAAATTCAAAAAGTTTTTATATTCTTACTTTTTACACAGGTTGCTGTTTCCCTAAGTGATCCCATATACCTTATGTGCTTCTAGTTTCACCCTATTTCTAAACCAASGGCCCTAGAGATGTAATATATCCCTAGAGAAAGCCAGAGCTTGGGGAATTAAGAAAGGAACATTCACAAAGACTGACTTGGGCTTAGTTGGTTTACTCAGCCTGATCTCCCTCTCTCTATGGACAAAAATCTGGTTTCTCTGAAGGTTTCTACATTTGATTTCTAAATTAACCTACAACAATTTCTGCTTCTGAAATGTTSTTTACAGAGCCAATCTTTCTTCATCGTAGATAGAAAAATCAGTGTTTGTGAATATCCCCAGGAGGAACCAAAGCTACTGGATATTTGTGAGACTGTGCTAGAGATGTGTGTTTTTCAGGTTTAGCTCTGGCTTTTCACTGCAAGCATCTGCTTGTTTGAACAGCACAAAATTGTACAGGTTACACCAGAGCAGGACCCACACAAAAGCACCAATTACTAAAGGTTTAATTACAGAACAGACCCATGAAGCTCTCCTGTCTTTAAGCCTTTTTTACAGCTGAAGGTTCATCTTTGAAGTCTTTGGCACCTCCGGTCCCATACATGTGCTGTCGACTTGCATTAGGACAAGCAAAGACAAAGAAAAAACTTTTGAAAATGGAAAAGTCTGTATCACCATGATGCATATGGTGCCTACTCAGGTGAGTTTAAAGACATGAACACAATATAGGAGGGCATGTTACTCCCCACAGTCCTAACAGGAAACAGCTCTGCATATCAAGTTGATCTCAGTGGAAATAGGGTAAAAAAGCAAATTATAGACAAAACACTTTCCATTATTATTAAATTGTTTATAAAGAGTTTAGAATTTCATGACTAGACCTAAAACTATAAAACACAGTATTCCAGGGACGTTTTCTAGTCTTATACAAGAAATATTCATTTTTATCATGAGGTAWCACTGATAAACATTTTTTTCCATAGAATCTTGAGGCAGTGTAACAAATCACACAGACACACCAACCACTGTATTTAAGAGTTCATATTTTAAACAACTGTTTCCTTTAAATGTTAAAAACCTCACACCAAAAACTCAGCCTGTGACGCTGGGACTAAGAGGCCTGGCTTAGTTTCTGGCACAGAGCAGGCCAGCTGCAACATTTGCTTTCTCTAAGCCSTAGGGAATTCTCTGGCACCTTCTTGAAAGCCCAGCAGAGAAGATAACCTGCAGAGAAGATCTGGGATAAAGCGATGAGCGAAGGCCAACAGGGGAGCATCTGCCTGGGCTGCTGCTGGAGTCTGCAGGAGCAGAGTCCTCTGCCAAGCAGAGCAAGCGCCTCGTTTCCTCCAGGAGCCCCAGCATCAGCAGTGCTCAGGCTTTGAGCCATTCACTGCACATACGAAAATACCCTGCGTGCTCATCCTCACCCTTGCTCCTGCAATAAACAGACCGCAGAGTTAACACTTCTGAGGACATAACAAAGCACTGCTGCTGGCGGATCTCTAGGCATTGAAAAACAAAACTCTTCTGTACTTGGTGACCAATGCAAAGTTGTATAAACGTTTTCCTTTAGAAGAGGAGGTTTCTCAGGGTCTCGGGAAATGGCTGCATTCTGACAAATTCCAACACCTCTAATTTAATCAGCACAACATACCAGCAAATGCTGGTCTCTTGAGGTACATTTGTATAGACATGTACTACAATCAAAGTCACTTAAAGACTCAGAAGGCTACGAAGCACACACCTGGCTCACTTACATTTTGACAATATTCGCAAGAAAAATACACCAGTAATAATTACTGGCTAAATCAGGGACATTAAGGTTTTACAGACAGACTGTTTGTATAAGATTGTGCCAAATGCAACAGAAGTAGGCAAGTGCAAAAGAAGTTTTATTTAGGTAAAACCAGACTGCCAAGAAAGCATCAAAGAGAGAAGAAAAAGTTARCTCCTTCAGGCTCTGCACGCATGAATACAACAGTCTCACCAATACAAAGGATTCCCACAGCAATTCTCATCATATGCAGCTGCTTGGTTTCAGGCTGCCARAATTTTTGCCAGTAAGAGAAGACTGGTTAAAAATACAGCATCTCTCAGGTAGATAGATGAAAGAAAACATCACCTGCAAGCAGCATGCGCTCCATAAAAGACGACAGAAAGATGGAAGGATGTAACAAGCTCAAAAATACAGCAATTGTCTGGAGACTCCCATGAGAAGAGAGGACAATAGGGTTTAACTCAGGGTCAGTTATTCACAGAATTCACAGAATTCACAGAATTCACAGAATATTTAAGGTTGGAAGGGACCTCTASAGATCATCTAGTCCAACCTTCCTGCTCAAGCAGGCACAYCTAGAGCATGTGGCACAGGGTGGCATCCAGGCGGGTTTTGAAGACCTCCAGAGTAGGAGACTCCACAACCTCCCTGGGCAGCCTGTTCCACTGCTCTGTCACCCTAACAGTAAAGAAGTTGCTCCTCACCTGGAGACGGAACTTCTTGTGTTTCAGCTTGTGGCCATTACCCCTCGTCCTATCGCTGGCCACCAGTGAGAACAGCCTGTCCCCTTCCTCCCTGCATTCTCCCTTCCTGAACTTATACATATTAATCATATCCCCTCTGAGCCGTCTCTTCTCCAGAGAAAACAGGCCCAGCTCACTCAGCCTCTCTTCATATGAGAGATGTTCCATTCCCTTGATCATCCTGGTTGCCCTTCTCTGGACCCTCTCGAGAAGCTCCACGCCCTTCCTATACTGGGGTGCCCAGAACTGAACACAGAAGAAGAAGCCTAGATGAAATTGTGTTGGGCTGCTACAGCTCCCTCCCATCACTTGCTGTGCACTCCCTCCTTCCTTGCACTGCTACCATCTCTCATGCTAGCTGAGTTTAGAGCTAATAGCCCCTTCCTTTTCTTCTTCCTCCTCCTCCTCCTCTTCATCTTCTCCTTTTCAAATCTCAGCAGTGGATACTGAGGGCTGCTGTGTAGCAAGGGAGGCTCTCAAAATAAAGTTATCTGTAGATGTTTATTTCAGCACAGAGTAATTCTTTACCAGCTAAATAAACTTTCCTAAAATATTCGAGGCAAACGCTGCAGGTTTCCAAATGCTGCAGTTCTCACCATCTGGAAGCCTTGAGCCGGGGTGCATTTTACTTGCATCTTACATGAATAAACTTCCTTTTAAATGAAAGCAAACAAGTCTTCCTCGCTCTTCCTGGTTGGGCAATGACTTAAGCAAACAAAAATAAACATGTAAGGCTTGATTTGGAGCAAGGGCTGCACTGAAGGGTAGAGTCTCACTCAGCCTAAAATCCCATTCCAGCGTAGTGCATTTTCCCTTCACAAAGGAAAAGCCTGTTGCTACTGCTTACAGGCAAACCTGTTGATAACCCAGGCTGAACTGGGCCAATTGRTTGAGGTAGATTATTTCATTGCTTCAAAACATTTCTAGGCTTTTCATTTATCAGGTCTTTTAGTCTGTCTCCAGACCTTTCAATGCAAGAGAGCGGCAGCTGCTCTTCCCGGTGGTTTCCAACTGGATCCAGTTAGAAAGTCTGCACTGGAAACCTACCTGCCTGCAGTCAACAAAGATCAGTTGGTTGATACTGCTTTTATCCCACTGGGATCACTCAGTTCCTACCATTACTCAATGAAAAATGGCATTCTTCAGGAAGAACATAAAATCCAGATGGAGAAAACAGACATGAGAGTAAAAAGGAACAGCAAAATTTCATTTGATTTGGGGTCAACTGGAAATCTCAATTTTTTCTCCTGGCCAACTCAATTTTCCCTCAGTCAAACAACATTTTCAAGAGCACTGATCAAGAGGTGGCATTTACGCATGCTTGGTGACCAAGGGAGCGTTCAGCCGCTTTTGACATCTCCAAACTAGTTGCAAACACCAGATTTCTGACAAATACGAGATAGCAACTGGCAAAGTGCTTACTCCTAAATAAGCCTGTCCCTTTTTCAGGGCAAAGGATATTTCCCATGTCTTAGTTACAAAGTCAAGCTAGCAAAGGAGAGGAGACTTCCTCACTGCCTGATAGAGCACAAGAGTTCAGATAAAGCTGGTCTTTGCTAAGAGGCCGAGAGTGAGTGTTTCCAGAAATTATTCAAATGCCAGACAGCCTAACTCACAGTAGGAAAGCACTGTCATTTTCACTACTTAGCTCATATCAAGAGTTTCTTGATAGCGAGGGGAACTGAATTGATCCACATTTAAAGGTTAGTCATGTAAAAATGGGGTTAACTATCCTTGTGGAGGTAAAGTCAGCAAGAAAATACAGGTCTGCTGAATCCGCGCTCTCTGCTTAACCATTTACAGAGCTGCACCCTGCGTAGCTGATCCCAATCCTCTTACCGAATGTTATTTTGACAGCTGGCTTAAAACAAGTGGGTGGTCCTTAGAGCTAGGGCAAATACCACAGAAGTCGAGTGGAACATGATGGAATAAGAATCAATAAATATGAAGGCTTAATTTAAAACACTAACCTTCTAACATCAGGAAATTTCTATTTGTACAAAGAAAAAAATGAAAAAAAAAAACAGAAAATTATCATGGGCTCCATCTTTGCTGGCAGGGTCATACTCAAGAGATGCTTTGGGGTACAATTAGTGATCTCGGCTGCAARGAATTGCTCTGTGGCCTGAAAGCAGAGTATTTGCCACAACCTAAAGCAAATAAAGAATGTGACTGAATTACGAATGAATAGAAAATGGCAAATACAGCATTATAACAAACGTAAGGCAAAGTCAAACTCATATACAAGCCACATGCTGCAACATACCCTCTTTCTCTGCCATTTTAACCTGAGTGCTCTAAAAATATTTTAAGTGCAGGAATGTTTGAAATACACTATGAACTCACATACACTCATCGTCAAAGTTTATTTTGAGTAAAAACAGCCCTCACCAAAGCCGATTATTCTTATTTTTCTAACGTACATCAACTCTTTTGTTGCATTTTACAAAGCTGTACTTGTCTGCCAAGACTTTCATGATTTACGGTTTCCTGACTGACCGACACCTCCCCACAAACAAACAACACAGATAAAATAAAGACACAGAGCTGCCCTGATGCTGACTGAAAAAAATACTGAAGTGGAAGAGTTTCAACTTCTGCTACCAGGCCAGACAGGCAAGTGATTTGCCAAGCTATCTCAGTCAGGAAGAGACCCACGGATAATCTGGCTGCTTTTCTGCACTGAGTTGAACTTTTACACATTTTGGAGGAGGCAGCATCTGGTTTGCAACTGTGGTGATTTCACAGACACCGTTATCCCTCAAACTACACTCCAGGCCAGTCAAAGCCTCAATTTCCACTTCAGTAACACCAGCAGAAATAAAGATATTTGATGGTATCTGGCTCTTGATTGCTTTCCAACACAGGTCGTGCAGCAGGAGTGCCAGAGTGAGCTGACACGGGCGAGACAGGGCCATGAGGACAACCTGGACAGCCTTTCTGTGCATAACAAGTGCCTGCAAGAGCTCCRCAGCAACTTCAACACAGGCTCCTCTGTCATGTGGCAAAATGGCCCATAATTAGAGAGGAACAGTATCTATTTATCCATTATTATTTATTTATTTAATATATTTGTCTATTTACTGAGGAGGAAAAATAGTTGAAATTAAAAGCAACGTTTCCCCCGTTTCCTCACAGTGTCACAGGAACAGCCCTGCCAGGGCACGGGAAGCAACAGGGTTGTCACAGCCAAAGTGGCATTTCAACTTAAAACTAAGAACCACCATTAAACCCGAAGCATTTCCCTGTGAAGGTCACTGAATCCTTATCTTTCCCTGATTGCATTAGTAAGAGAGAGCCTTTCTTTTCAGAATATATATGTCTTAGGAACAGCTAGTTATTCAACATATTTTGGGATATGTTACACATCTTTAACCCAAGAGGGAGGAAATAAAAGGTCCTGCCTCGTTATTAATGGAGTCCTTCCTCATCCTTTCTACCTGCGCACTAACCGCRGTGGCAGATTTCACAAGTACCAGCTTAAGTTACCCGCAGGCTCTCGTCCCTCCCTCTTTGCTCTCATCCCTCTACCT
The DNA here is from genome assembly GCF_003342845.1 of Nothoprocta perdicaria. NCBI lineage: Eukaryota > Metazoa > Chordata > Aves > Tinamiformes > Tinamidae > Nothoprocta > Nothoprocta perdicaria. Next base: position 14,868,810 of record NW_020454093.1, read on the forward strand.
GCGCTGCTYCCGTTTCAAAGTCTGCTCAGCTGCAGTAAAGCATTAAGACAGGACAGTAACTTCCACTGCAGGGGCACATGTCCAATTTGCACCCTTTTAGGTACTGTCTTTGCTTGAGAACTTCAGTTTGATGTCAACTTCAGCTGCACAATGTACCAGGCTGTGCAATAAGGATTCACTGAGGATGGAAATTTGGACAGGAGGAGGCACCCATAAAAAAAAATCAGAAAATAAATCACCACAGGAGAGTAAACCTAGATCATGCTGAAACTGCTCCTTCAATTGCAAAATGAATGGTGGTTTATTCTTTCAAAACAAGACAAACATGTAGGCTAGTATATACAATTTGTCTTAAAAACAACAACCAACTCGATCTAAAAACTCTGCGAAAGTGAAAAACGGCCTGGGCTCCTGGGMAATCTGCATGCCTAGCATCCATGCTCTCCTCTGAAAATGCCAACTTAAAGAAAGACTGGCCTCTGGAAACACGGGTGAAGGTTGCCAGCTTACACTGCTATCTGTGCACAGAGGCACAAGAAGCAAACAGACTCACAACTCAGAATGTGAACCTCCTTAGACACCCTGGGAACAGCGTGTCTTTTGGATGAGAAACCAGGGCAAAAGTATTGTTACTGACTGAAAGGATCTTTAAAAAAAATCTCTGTGAGTTACAATGCGTGCTGCCCTTGTACAATCAGTTGTTAAGATTACTGAGTGCTCAGATTCTTGCTAAGAGCAGAGGGCCATTAGATAGCAAGCAAGAAACACAGGCRAGGACAAAGAGCGGACTAATACTGAGCACTAAGCATTTCAGGTTTAGTCCAACCCCTTACATGAGAATGAGATTTTTCCAAGAGGCCAAATCTGCAAGAAAAAAACAATAACAAACAAAAAAATCCACTGACTTCTTCCCAGCTACTTCTGCTGCTGCTGAGAGTGCTCTGCAATAGAGAAGACTACGAAGACATACTTGGCCACTCAGCTGCTTTCAGCAGGAACGCAGAAACATTGTCTGCTGGTTCAGCTCTGAGCCATCTATAAAGACATGCAGCTAAAAGAAACTTCCCCTCAGAGAYACAAAACACAGGGAGCAAACAGAGTTTCAGACCAGCAGATGTAACTGCTTGGTCCCCTCATCAGCCTCTTCCTAGATGTGCAAAGGAGCTGCTCCTCACATCTTCTGAAATGCAGGTGGCCGAGATGTTTGGAAGGAAGGTGACACAAGCAGGTGTGAATTTATCTGCAGCTGTGGGAGTTTCTTCACCTCTCTGCCCCTTACCAAAAGCCCCTGTAAAGCRAAGCGATGCACACAGCCTGTGTCCTCTCCTCTACCATGTAAGCTGGAGGCTGCATCTGCTCCCAGGACACACAAAACTTACTAGCAAGTCCCCATGTGCCTCTTTTATGTTAGCATATACATTGGAACAGCTTTCAAGAAAATACTGTTTTCATATAAAGCTTCCAGCCTTGCCTCATAGCTGGAGGAATCTTGTTTCCATCACGCACACCTCAGGGCTCAGGCATTAATAAAAGGCAAGCCGGCTGAGCGGCTGCTTTCTTAATAGGCAGGAGGCAATTGCATCATACAGCACAGGAGCTGGCAAGCAGCAGACTCCTGACTTTAGCCTTCAAACTCAGCAAAACATCTACCCAGCTGCTCTTCAGAGAGATTTTTGGGATCCCCAGAAGCCTTATATTTTTCATTCTCAGGTTCTGTTCCAGCAGTTCCATTTTCATAGGCAGTTTTCTTTGGCAAACTCTACCACCACATTACAAACTCCCACTTCAAGTCTGAAACATATAGCCTTTTCTCCCATCTACCATTAATTGTAAACCTAAGAGCTCACAATTTCAATTTGTTATATTAAGTTTCCCGCAGAGTACCCATTTTTAAAGGCCCTCAACAGCTGCCATCAGCAAATCGTGACACAGAACTGCCAAGGGACAGCTTCACAGCACTCCTTGGCCTTGACAGGAAGCCCAAGAGTTTWGAAATGCTGCTTTTATTTTGAGTATTACAGGGTAGGATGATGGAGGAAAAGTGCAAGAAATAGTGAGGCTGAAGACTACTCAGAAAAATGTGAAGAACCTAGAAACAAGTGCAATATCACCTGTGCCACTAAAGCCAAGCCTAAGGGATGAAGAACAATTCCTGCTGTTTCTTCAAAGAGACAGCCTACAGAGAAAGCCCAAAGGGAGCACATTTGGCTTTTTGAAATATATGCTTTCTCATGACTTCTCATCATAGGATGAAATGGAAACCCCAAGGGCACCATGGAATAATTTTCATCATTTTCTCCTCAGGTTAGGTAAAACCAGCTTCGCTCAACCGCTCTGCTGCCCTTAGGTGTTGCCTGCAAGGGCATATAAAAATAGAAGTTAAAATTAAGCTAAGCAATGGGAGCAAAACCTCGATCTCTCTCCCTCACCACAGCCTGTGTGGTACTGCTGCCCATGTGCCAGCAAAAGCCAATAACCACAAGAAAAGTCATGAAATTTATTCCACTTCACAAAGAAATGAAAATTGAAGTGCAATAATATGTGCCTATATAGCAGAACTTACATGTACTGATGACATGGCATTGCTCATTCTCCAAGACTATGGTTTAGAGGACCCCTTGAAATTTGTTTYATAAGCTCTTTAAATGATTATAGCAATATATTTTTATTTAGTATTTTAGAGTAACTCTACTACAGAAGTTTTGAGCTGAAAACTCCCAACTTTCTGAAAACGGAGAGGGACTAAAAAACAGACATGTGCCAGAAGAGATGGCCACCTTTAGAGCTCTCCTGTGTTTTCCATTTATAATTTTACTAAAAAAAGGTATACCTGCAAAGCAGGTAGCAAAAGAAAAGGAAGAGCTATATAGCCAGATAATAAGCAGCCAGATAAATAAGCAGCCATCAGCAGAGTCTATTGTGTTGGTTTTCATTTTAGAGCTAAAAAGCARATTCAACATTTGCATGCTGCTCTGTTTTGGCTCCTCTTCTCAGATTACATTTTTTTTAGCTAGTAGCTGCCAGTTGGTGTAATTAAAACCTACACGCACAGCTCATTTGGTTGCATAAGTCTTTGAAAAACACGTAAAMCAACTGCAGCCCATTATGTAGATGTAAATCCGTACAAACAAGYGCCGCTCCGGTGCCGTCCCAAGGCTTCCACCGGCCTCGCTGCCTCCCGYGAGCCCAAGGGCCGCGGCTTCAGGGCAAGCGCACAGAAACCTACAGTCCTCCGCGTTATGCTCTAATTCGAGCAAGTGGTGAACATCCTGAAACGTGGTCGGGTCTGGAAAAACCTGAGTGTTTGGCAAGGCTGTGAATGGAGGTGCTTTAGAGGGACTTCTGCCAGGTGCATTRGTCCTTTCAGGCCCATCCTGCCCTTGGAAAGAAATGAGAGACTTGGGCTGCCAAGGGGGACCTGCAGAGACCCTTCACAAGGCACCTTGCTTTCTTCTGGGACGACAGTCCTACTGATTGATAATGAACTGGAGCAGATTATTAGGAACAGCTGTCCTGCTACAGCCTCAGAAAAACAAAACAGGAGATGCAAGCTGGTTGCCAGCAGAAATACYGACGGGTTGTTTTCTCCTTGAGCTCTAAACATCACCTGTGGGAAGTGCTGTGCATGGATGTGCATCCATGGGGTGCTTCTGACAGCTCAAAGCCATTTACATGAAATAAGGATTTTTTTCTTTAGGTAATACTTGGGATGTATATCATAAAACATAATACATGAAAGAATGTGAAAAACTTCAGTTTCTCAAAAGTGAAGATCAGGATTTTTGTAATTGATATCAAACATTAAAGCTCTAATTTCTCTAAGGAAGATAGTCTGTCCAATTATTTTTTTGTTTGTTTGTTTTTAACATCAAGGCACAAAATTATTCAAATGTCTTATAAATATTCTAACTTTTAAAAAAAGCATTCTACAGAACTTAAATGTTTACAATTCTGACAGGGATATAACTAGAAACTAAAATCTATSCCATAGCATGTCCTAAAGTCTCAGCGAGGGCTCATATACTCCAGCTCTGAGCAAATGGTCTTTATATTGCTGCAGTCAAGAGGCAGGAACAAACCACTTGCATGAAGTCTACTCTTTGACTCTCATTTAAAAGCTTTGCACAAGGTATGATGGTCAATACAGTAATGTTTGTACAGAACAAGGAATTTTTCATGTATCACCAAATTATAAAATGAGAGTTAAATATAGCTCTTTCATGAAGATATGTACATTTCCCCTTTCCTCTTGTATTAACAGTTTGCTTATGCTGCATGTAACAGTTAATTAGTCTGATTTTCCATCCTGGCAGAGGATGGTTTTATCCAACCTCGCTCAGATATTTCATTAGCTTTTCTAAGAGTTAAACTAAAGCGGAAAGTAACATTTCAGGAAATTTAGTATCAACAGCTTGACTGAATTCAATCCTTCAGGGAAGAGGAGGGAAAAGGGACAATACAGATCTGAAAACTTCAGGAAAGTTTTAAGGATACAAAAGCTTTCATATCCAAGCCTCCCAAGAAACTTAACTTATAAGTAAGGTAGGAGTAAAACATAGATTTCAGCTATCTCTTGACTAGATATAAAGTACAGGTGCAGATCACTGTTGTCTTCTTTATGTTGTGCATACTGAGAAATCTAGACATTGATGTTACCATCTGGGCTATTTTAACTTAATTATGATAAAAGTAAATCAAAAATTACACTGCGGATAATTTTGGGTCACTGGAACATCTACAGATTCCACTCCAGCAGAAATGATAATCCTCAAATCCTGAGCAGTAAACCTTTCTTTCTTCAGTAAACCCATTCTGACAAATTTTTCAGAAATTGAGGTCATTTTCCACTAAAGTATTTGAATACATTTAAGAGATGATAAAAAAGGCTGGGCAAGATACATCTTGGAAAGCACGGTGTCAGACTGAGTATTTTCAGCACACACACAAGACAGCCATGAGGAGACTGCCTGGATTGCAAAGGTCTTCTCGAGGCTCTATTTATAGTATCTCAGAAGTGACGAGGGGAGGGTGTTGCAATTTTTGAATTCCTAGGAACCAGTCTCCCTGAGAAAATATTTCTCTCAATTCCATGTCACTTCTATCTAAGCTATTTTCTGTGCTTTTCTCAACTAGAACAGTGATAAGTCTACATATTCACTCAAAAGCTCCCTTYTAGGTTAGTTTAAAGGAAAGGCTCCCTCTCAAAAGGTATTTAAATCCTGACTTACTTTTCAAACAGTGGTGTCCTTCATGGCACTTACAGAATAAAACCCGAAGTGAGGCAAAGAAAAGGAATACTATGTACAAGACMAACACAAAAGAACTATGTACAAGATAAACATATAAGATATAGGATAGGAATATGCTCCAAAAATTTATTTGCAGCTTAGCCTTGGAGGCACGAACATTCGGTTCAAATGAAATTATCTCATCCTTACTGAGGGACGTTGACAATAGCTTTGTGAAAGAGTCCTTGAAAAAGTGCGTTTGTGGAGGTTTCTAAAGCTTTTTTTGTGCCATTGTCARGCTCATTTTATTAAACAACAGCTGATGCAATTGCAGTTAAAAAATTCACAGGGCCCTATTGTTTCATGTAATAGCCATAAGCMTTTAATTCTTGTTCAGTACCTTGTAGAAACATGCAAACATGGCAGCGATGCACTGGCGTGCAGACAAAATAACTTTAGGACAAGAAAGTGCTGCCATTTATACACTATGAATCATTTCCAAATATTTTTTTCAAGAATAGCTGCAGCTTCTTTAAATAACAACCCATTTGAACACTTGCTCTTGTGGAAAGAGCAGCAATGAATGAATTCTATCCCCTAGTGAAAAGGCCCTCTTTCAAAAGCCTTTTTTTATTAGTTTAAGTGGGATTTAAATGATCAACTTCCAAATTGGAAAGAATTGTTTTGTTGTTTAAGGAAGCTAGACAAAAAAAACTATCTGGCAGAATAGGACTACAATGGCAGAGTCAGATTTCCAGATAGGTTCTGTTACAAATGTGCTTGGCAGCAGTTTGTCTAGTGTAAGAGGGAGCAACAATGGGGCTGTGTCAACTTATGCCAAGGGTGGATTTGCTCCACAGCCTTAAAACTGATTTATTGTTTAGAGAAAGGACTGAGTCAGAGGCAGGGTGGTGGTGGGGAATGTCAGGCAAGTCTTTAAAAACCCAGCTTCATTAGTTTGACATTTTTTTTAAGGTACTGAAGACTTACAATCCCTAATGAAAATTTGGAAATATTACCGCAGGGAATTTATTAGCACCTAGCAGTTCATTAGTTTAAGTATCTATGTTTCATCCCACAAAAGCAAGCCATAAAGAAATGGATCCATAAGAAAGAGCCAAGAGAGGATATAGGCAAAATTTAGGAATTACATCCAAAATTGAACCAGACCTAGAGCACACTGGCAGATTTAATTCAATAGGTGAGAGGCTTCTGATCTCCATTCTTCTCAGTTCAAACATTTTAGACACTTTACATTAAGACGCCATTTAAACATAAAACAAAATAAAAGCCTAAAAACTCCCGTGGGCAGGAAAAGTTACAGTCCTCTACACCCCTTGTTTAAGTCAGGATACTACATCAAATACTTTGCTTGAAAAAAAAAGGTCGGAGCACTACCAGACCTTTTGTTGTTGTGGGTGGYTTACTTGTAAAAGGAATGAAAACAAAAGCTTTTAGTAGAAACACATCACACCTTGAGGGAAAGGAGAGTGACAGGCCAAACACAACTGYAATATTTGTTTCTCCTTTTGTGCTTTCAAGCACATTCCACCACAGCAAAGTATTTAATCCTGCTAGGCAAGGCGTTATATAATTGAATCCATTCTGCTCTTGGGTCACCTTCAGCCTGATGATGCAAACCAGTGCATCAGCCCATGCCCACCAGGATCAATGGATGGCTCCATGTGTCCCTGTGTCCCTCCTGCCCTTGGAATGGAGGAGAAATGAGCCCGGGTGCTATGGACTGGTGGCTGCACCTCACTTGGCAGTCAAGAGCATGTATTTTGGCTTTGGAGCCAGTGAGTGTATGTGCGTGTCTATGCAGTTTATATGAACACACAGAGGCATCAGACACATCCACAGACACTGAAAAAAAAAGAAGGAAGGACTCTCAAGTGGGAAAAACGCAAACAAGATAGCTGCCTGATAGGAATAAAGCACACCAGAGTACGTTTCTGGGTCATGATGGTCCTTGGTACATGTGTCTCCCCAGATCAGTGTCATGGTTCCTACACCTGTCAGTCTCTATCTTCTAAACCTGGAAAAGAAATAACCTGAGCAGGTCTGCAAAATTTCACAAGGCACTAGGAACTGAATCAGTTGACTCATTGTCTTTCTGCATCTCAGAAATGTTATTTTTCTTCATTTGAGTGCTTTTTTCAAGCTTTTTTTGAAACCACTGTGAAGAAATAGTTTATAATTAAATGGTAATCAAATGAGCATACTGAACTAGCAAAATTAGAGCTCTTCATAGCAGTAATACATATTTGCTCCAAGCAATTAAAAAGTAACCATATCTGTGACAGATGTCATGATCAAATCTTGTTTTTATTTGCAGATACAAGGAAACTTTGTAGTGTAGCCCTCAAAGGCTGAGAAACATCGCACCAGATCCCTAGAGTAACAACAATCTCATTCCTTAAAAATCAAAAAGCTTGTGTATTTTTATAGAAAATTCCAATCTTTACTCATYCCCTAGACAAATCTGTGATGCCCAATTACATATGAAACTTGCAAAACAGGAGCTACACTGGGTATCACAGAGCTGAAGAATCAAGCTCTGAAATTATTTTGAGTATAAAAACGTGAGAAGCTAGACATAGCTGTAATTCAGAAGATTCAATAGAAGTCATGCTTTAATTATGTCCCTTCTCCATTTCAAAAGAAAAACATGCACATGCAGCTTTTTAAAATTAAAACCATATTAAAGCATGGAGAAAGCCCACTTGAAGTAATTAGAGGACTTGGACTTGGGCAGTAAGAAGTTGCAGGTCAGTATGAGTCACTGCCGTCATTCAATTGCCTCAGATGCAAAACAGAAATAGAGCAGATGGAGGGAACCAAAACAGACCAAGCAAGAMGCAGAGCGTGACAATAATAAATACAACCCAGAGGTAATTCATTACAACTCGTTATTTGGTATAAACTGCCTTGTGCTGCTTCTCCCAGTATAGGAACTATTTTCCTTTCTCGCCATCTATCCACAGTTTTATAAAGGCCCTGGTTTTTCCAAGGAATGTCTAACTTAACYACTTAATCATCTCTCCATTCTGCAAAAAAGAGACAAGACGTTAAAGGACAGCATTCATTAGTTGTAATTTTCTTACTGGAAACTTCAATTTCCTCCGCAAGTCAGAAGTTCACAGGATAATAGAAAAGGAAGACTAGAAGAGGAAACTGCTATATTTGAGACACATATTCAGACTGCAAATGGAGTCCCTTTCATACAAAATTCTTTYGCTGCCAAATTCCAATCAAAGCAAGGAACAGTCCCAAGAATCATTAGCATGTGCAAGATTTTAAAATTCAATCACCATAGTTTCAGTGCAAATTAATCTATTTAAAAGAAAATTTATCTTCAGTTCTATGTCATTAAACTGATGTCCATGGGAAAATATAGCTCCAATATTAATGCTTTTTCAGAGTTTTCAATCTGCAGTGTGATATGAAATTACTAAGTCCCCAAATAACTTGTCCRAAAAGGACACCGATCAGCCCAGCAATCCAACTTCAAGCCACCTCAATGGATTCACGATTCTGAAATGGAATTCTATATGAGGGATTACAAATACAGACCCTCAGACAGAAGCCTTCCAGAATGTCCTGTGCTTCAGGTGAAAAGGAAGCTGCATTTCACACTGATCTATTCTGGGTCTGGTTCCTGCAAGGGACGTGTACAGCCCATGCTRTTTCTTTGCTCACTTGGGCTCAGTTCCCAAGTTTAACGACGGACTTACGCAGTTTTGCCCTCGCTATCGTGTTTGGTGGCATTGGCTCCCTTTTTGCCCAGCAGCGAAGCCACTTTCTCGGGATCGCCGTTCTCCACCGCCTGCAGCAGCCGGTCGTCATTCTTATTCCACTCATTGGTCTGGAGTAAAAGAAAAAGAAGAAATAAATATCAGTACCAGCACTAGGCCCAGGCTTCTCTGAAGGATYGTCCACACCCTTAGCACAGAAAGCTGAAACAAAAATGCAACCTAAAATACAGCACTGGCTCCATATCTCCATAACTCCCAAGGACTAAGCGATTGGCAGCTTTTCCCAACATAATGCACTAGATTGTTCTGCCCATCCTTGTCAGCTGGATGAATAAGAGAATACTTTCATCTAATATGCTGATTCCTCCTTTCTTTCAGTATTTTCAGGACCTGRCCTATTCCATCTGCCAAGCCTCCAAGTTGCATTTAACAAGAAAAGAGAGGATTTGTAACCTCTCCYTATCCTATAAGATGACAGAATTAAAAAGAAAAAGATTCTGGAAAGGAGTGAGAACTGTATGCATGTCTTCTCTGGAGTGACAAGGGAGCCCAACCTTCCAAAGAGCATCTGGAATGAAACCTGCACGTGGCCGAGCCCTGTATCCCRCTCTCCTCAGGAGACCGCGGCCTTCTCCTTGCCTGTCACTGTGGCTGCCTATTTACCAGCACAGGATTTCTGCACAACCTTGGCAAGGTCTGAATTCATATTCATATGCYCCTTGAGCAGTGCTGAGGCAAAGGGAGCCTGGGGTGCTCACTGGTATGCATGCACACCCAGCAAGCTGGGCTCTCTCCTCTTACAGAGCATGGGACTCCAGAGCATCAGTTACATCAGCAAAAAGATGTTTCTCTTTGCGATATTTAGCCTCCGTGGCAATGAGTGCCCTGCCAAGCAGCAGTCTCCAGCTAAAATGCAACTTGGTTGAATATTCTTCGTTGGGGGAATTTTGTGCTTTTAAAGGGAGCCTATTATTAAAAGCAGATGTTTAAAATTTTTTCTTACTTGTAAATAAAATCCTTTAAAATTAACACAGTTTTTGACAGCATATTATGTCTTTTCTTCTGGAGTTAATCCTGTTTTTATTCACCACTCAAGCAYGAAAAAGATATTTAAATAGAGGCTATTTGATGAATCAACTTTACCCACAAGCCTCCAGGATGACTGCAAAGCGTTGGCAGCCCCTTCYTCCTGCACTTCTTTTTTTTTAATAAATCTTGGGAAGGGAACGGGGAGACTGCAAGCAATATGATAATCTACACACGCACTTCTAACAAAATACCAACCTGTACTTCAAAAAACAACAAAAAAAGAAATGCAAGAATTTAAGATCTTATGACCTGAAATAACCTCTTTTGCTTTACTTTAGAAATACGAAACAGAGTTAGCTAGAGGAAAATGTTAAGATTAAGGCTTCTTACTGAAAAACCTTGGCAGAATGGATTTCAGCATGGCTATAAGAGCATGCAGCTTTATAGTATCAGTGTAGCCGAGTCTTCCAGCAGTGTGGATATTTAATATTCGGCTCTTAAATTGAAAAATTAGTGGTATATATCCCAATAACCCACTTAGCAGTACTCTGACATAAGCAAGCAAGCACACAAGCGCCAACCCTGAAACTTAAGAAAGACCCAAGCTCAACAGCCAATTCCCCTTGCAGGGGTTGCTCTGATAACTATCACCCTCACTATAATTACGCTGATAATTAACATCCCAAGCCCAAGAGAAGCCAACACAGCTGGGTCTCAAGTTATACCTCAGTACTTACTGGTGTGAAGTTGTACCTGGGAGATTTAGASACTGAACTGGGGGAGCCTGGGGTGCTCTGACAGCAGCTCTTTCCTGGTGCAGAACAATACTGAGTTTTGGGTAACACTAAAATGCACTGGCATATGGTACTAGCCTCTAAATGTGGTTTTCAACCACACCTTTTCTGATAACCAAAATACATGTTCCTGCATTTACAGCTGAACTAAGACTTCACAGAGCATCATTTCAACGCCATCTTCCCGTTCATCAGTTAAACAGCASCAGCTTCAGACAAGCTGTAATTAATGTAATTGCTAACCTGGGCTGCTCTGGAAATACTCAGTTCCATCAGATTCATCATGCTAATTCAGGCTATCAGGGTACATCTCCTCATTTTTCATGCAAAGCTGGTAACTCCTTTTCCCTCTCAGAGAAGGCTGAAGGCCAGAATAGGAAACTCTATATTTGGTTATCATCTCAGATCCCCATTTTCAGGACACTAGTCCCGGTAGCTAATTAGTGTCTTTTCTTCTAAGCACCTCCTCAGAGTTGCTAAAGGAGCGAGTAATTTCATAGCGACTGCCACATCCCTAATCAGCTAACATTGGTTCTTCCAATTGCATGTTTTCAGATTTCCTCTTAGTGATGCTATAAAAGCTTTAGCACCACTGTACCAGCCTCATCAGAGATGTGCTCATTTAAAAATTAAAACAGCTGCATTCCATGCAAGAGTCTTAAAAGACAACATTCTGTATTATGCTTATAAAAACTACATATTTTTGCATAAAGCAACGACAATTCTGTTCCAGGGCAGCAACAAGATATTGCTATAGTTAGTTTTACACTCACGCTACTTCAAAATTATACACTTACCTACAAGGCAAGTTACATAAATCTATTTACAAATCTCATGTTCTATTTACAAAATGCAACAAGGTTCTGCAACCAGCTTGTCCACACAGATGACCCCACTAGGCAGACATCAGCTGTTGCTGAAGAGTCCTCTGCCACTACTGAGCTGTTTTTATTCCTCTGCTGCATTCAGATCACAAAACGGGGTCCAAAAGGTAAAGATACAACAAATAAATAAAATAAATGGAATGACTTGGACTCTAAAAACAAAACATTTCAAGGGGGAATTTTAGCCCTATTACTCATTCTCTTTGTGGGGAAAAAAARAAAAGAAATAGGAAAAAAGAGAATCCAAATGACAGCCAGAAAGCCGCGGTGCCAGGAGCTGGCCAGGAGTCGCAGCCCCTTGGGTCTCACACGGTCTCCTGTAACTACCAGTGCACCGCAAGGCCCCGGGGCAGAGCACGACGCTCCGAGCAAAGGCAGCGGCTGCTGCAGGAGGCAGCGCCTGACGCTGCTGTGACACCAGCCYGCCTGTCACACCTGCGCCCAGGTGGCTGCTAGCGTCTCTGGAGTCACCTTGCTGAAAACACAGGTGCTCCCAGGCCTGGCTGTTCATTTCTGCGTCTCAGCGTGCTGGGCTTGAGGGGCTGCAGGGCACCACACGACACGTTCCTGCCAGCCTCTCCCTGGAGCTGCTCCGGGCCTCCGTGAGGAGCCAGCTCCCGCAGGGAGCACGGTGGCTGGGCCAGCTGACTCCACTTCCCCAGCGCCACCCTYCACACGGTCCTTGGGAAGCTCCCGATCTGCCCCTGCCCCTTGGGAAGCTCCAGCTCTGCCCCTGCCCCTCTTTGGGGCAGTGCAAATATAGGTTTCCTGTTATGATGGAGATGCCGGGACATGTATTGTTAGGAGCAAACTAGCAGAGGGCACTGCAAGCTCCAGCTTAGTGCTGAGCGGCAGGATATCTCCAGAGAAATCTCTTATCAAGTATAGCACCACAGCAATAAAACTTTCACACTCAGGGTGTTAAATGGATCCCTTTCATCAGCAATAAAGCTAAAGAATTTTTTAAGAGTGTTATAAATATGCAAACTAGCCAACTAAATACTGTGTACTGCATGAGATGGAGCACTGCATGCAAATACACACGGAACACCGGAGCAGCTCTGTGTAAAGGCAACCACTGCCTATAACACTGGCAATGTCAGAGCCTGGAAAAGACAGCAATGTATGTGGGGGTTATTCCTCCCAATAAACAGATCCCTCCTCTCTTCTGCAGGCCACATGCCAAGCAGGGGGCATTCAACCCGCTGACATTCTGCAAGGACAATAATTTGTGAACACAGGAAAACTCAACTGATGAAACACATCCGAGCGCATTTTACACAGTCCATCTTCAGACCAATTAAAAAAAAAAAAAAAACTCTCCTGTACAGTTGAGGCAATGATATTAAAATTAATGGGCATAACTTATCAGGAAACAAGGCAATACTCACCAGCACATGGACACAATCTGACTGAAACTTAATATCCTTCTTAAGGAGAGTCTTTATCCTTAGATTTCATTCTCCAGGTGAGGAAGCGCCCTGCGTGGCAGGGCCCCGGAGCATCTCTCCCATAAGCACTAAGTGCTTTCCACGTTTAACCGTTTAAGACCGTGCAAAGGGCAGCAGGGAGGAGAGGGCCAGGCYGGGGATGGAAAGTCATCCCCATGGGAGGCAAGGTTAATGGAGGCCAGGGACAGGGAAGAGATGATGCACTCGATCTACCCCATCAATTTATGAGTAGTCACTAAAAAGGGCACTCAAGATTTTTACTAAATCCTTTGCAAGACCCCTTTTTAATATTTTTTTAATCACCACAACTATCACATCAGGATGTTTAACCCCGTTGTCTTGATATTTCCTGCGTATGTCATGCAAGAAATGACAACGTATAACAGGAGCAGGCAGCACTGCTGCTCAGCTTGCCCGCAGCGTTTTCCATGCACTAAGAGCTGAACAAACACGACTGGACGAGGGTGTTTCTTTATCTTTGGCAGGCAGCCTACAGGAGATGATTTCAGTGACCTTGCATTGTTGCAAATCGACTGGAGACAGATTATGTTATCTCCACTGAAATCAGAACTGCAGGGAAGCTGAGGAGCACATTGAAATTCCTGGTATTTTCAAACTCAGCAGCTCCCTGTCTGAAAAGGAAAGAAATACCTAGAGCCCGGTGTGGAACAATCGTGTGGCAAAGACGCTGGACGTCACCACATCACGAGGTCACCCCGAACCCCCCACACGCTGGGCTTCCCAGGACAGCCTTAAAAACAACAGCTCTGTTGTGGGGAAGGCGGTCACCAGAGGAAACATCCCTCAAAGTTAAGACAACAAAGGAYGGCCTTTCTCTAAAGAATGGCTTATCTGAAAACATTATAGTCCRGGAGACAGTGGGATAAGCAGCCGATACCTTTCCCAGCCGGCCCGGCCCTCAGTGGCAAACCAGAGCAGCAGAGGCAGGTGGGGAGGATGATGATGGTGATCAGCAGCGCCTGGTCCAGTCTGCAGCAGCAGCTCCCAGAACATTCAGCACCCAGTGGATACGACAGGCTGCTGTCTCTGGGGTCCATTTCCATTCCCATTTCCACTTCTGGAGCACCAGCCCTTTTCCGTCCCATTCCACATCTGCTCATGGGCCACGTAGGACACCAGCGCCTCGGAGAGCCGACCTCTGCTGCACTTGGCCACCACTGAACGCTGCATTCTGGATGTCATTAACCTCACTGCAAGCGAGGGCCTGACCTCTGCTTAACAACGTGTCAAAAAAGCTACCAGGACAAGCCGTGCGACAACAGCTTTGGAAGTAATTCACAGTGATACCATCTATACATCACTGTCTAATTGCTACACGAGGAAGAGCCTTTCCAGCTTTACCTGGTCACCTATGCTCCCTCTTTAAAGTGGCTGATGGCTACTACWTAATATTTACAAAACAGGACAAAGCATTTACAGCTCACAGCTTTTCTTTAAAGGTGTAAACAGGAGTGGCAAAACAAGTTATCCGTGACCATCTCACAAGCAAAAATGTGCAGGTGTCACCTCTCTCCTGCCTATTGTTACCTGTGCCAGGCTGGGGTAAGGGGCTCTACAACGCGACAGCCGGTGCTGCCTTTGTGTCAGACCACGAGTTCCACGGGATAAACCCACCGTGCAGAAGGCAGGGAAGGAACAAGGAACGGTAACAAAAGGCTAAGGGTAGATTGCCACTAAACCTTGATAATTACTCATTCATTGGGCAGTTCCTGTGGATAAAGAAGTGGTTATTACTCAAGCAAAACATTTTTTCCTGCGGAACCCTGGAATAGCACAGCTGAGTGGCAAGGCCCTCAGCAGGGCACTGCTGTGGCCAGTGGCACTGGCTGGAAGGTCTCCGGCAAGCGGGGGAGAGAAGGGACCTCTCAGCAGCAGCGAAGGGGAAAGACGACAGGCCTGAAACCCTGAAACTGCCACCTGAGACCACAAGGTCTTGGGGAGAAAAAAAAGAAAGTTGCAGGAAAAACTTTGCAGAAAAAAAAAAAAGCAGTTTTTGCTTAAATAATCTCTGGAATTCACAGCAGGCTGTGAGTTGGACACCCATGAGAGCAGTGAAAATGGGAAAAATGCATTTAAAGAGCTTGCTTCTTCACTGTGATATTTATGCTTCTTGTTAGTAAAAGGCAATTATTATTTTCCTGACAAACCTGGGCAATTTTGATTGAGCTTTAAATGCAAGGGACCCATAAAGCCAGTGTGTCAGGAACACACATAGTTAATAGATGGGAGCTCAGCTGCCTCTTCATAATTCAGCTGTGAGGCTTCATTTCTATAAAGGAATAAGAGATAAAGGAAAAAGCTGAGGCCAAAGTCTTCACAGGAGGACAAGACGTCCACCTAGACCAAGGAAAATGCCTCAACCATCGCGCTCCGAGGRACACAGTGGAGCTGTTGCTGACACACAGCTAGAAATGCTTCTCACTTCCCTTCCCAGTAAAGGCCATGATGCATTTTTGTTTCTAATGCTGCTTTTTAGCCTTTTTTTTCCAAGATAAAGGAAATCAATTTCTGCATTTGAGGAACAGCAGGATTTCCTGTTAACATCAGGAAGCACTGCACGCAGATACTTTAAGGCTTCTATTTTCTTGTTAGCAATTAGTGTTGTTTTCAAGTAACTAATTTATTTCCAGTGGAGATGAAAGAAAGTGGGGAGCACAAAGCTCACCACATGCTAAGCTTTAGAACAAAATAAGAAAAATGACATCAAATCACTAGTAGCGTGCAGCCAGAGCATTGGCAATATGTCAAACTACTGCCCATTATTTATCACCTCCCACAACACCGGGGAACTCTCAATGCAGAAACTGGGGGGTCAGAACATACATTTTAACTAAAAACAAACAGCAAAGTCCCTCTCAAACAGTGATCCAAGGACCATCTAGAATCCTTACTTCTAACTCATAAAAATATAATAAGTATTTATAAAAGCAGAATAACAAAAATATATTTTGAAAAAACATTAGAAATAAGATGCTGAACTTCAGCATTAGAGGACTGGAAAAGAATTGCTTTCTAATGGATTTTTAAGATTGAGGAACTACTGAATCAGCAGATTTTAGCTATGCATTGAGCTCAAACTGTTACTCACATAAAGGACATTTGGCCTTTCAAGTCTTCGGGATTTCTGATACACACTTAATGTTCAGTTAGGGAAAAAAGAACTCAAGAGAAATTTGAAGAAATTTGAAGAAATACAGGCTGCAAAATTCAATCTCATCCTTTATCTGGTACGTAGTTTTTTCAGTGAAAAACAGACCGTAAGACACAGGGACACTGCCAACTAGGCAAGCAGAATTTGTGTGTTCAGTTCCCGGTCGAGTGTCCTGCATCCTGCAATTCTGTGCGGGGGACAACAGTCTCTGAGGAGCAGAGTGTGCCCTGATGACCAGGGGACACTGGCTTTACGTTTGCAGTGCTGGACTCACTTCCCAAGCACAACCTTCCTATCTGCTGATGCGAGTCTTTGAGCTTACTCTGTCTACCCTTGAACAACACATTCTGGGTTCTGCTGATTAGTAAATTTAGTCAGAGACCATCAATGTTTGCTGGATCTTCCTGCCCCTAGCTGAGTGGATGGCTGTGGCTCTGAACCCACTTCATCTAACACTAGATTTTGCCCTTAGAGCTCCATTCTCCTGTGCCACACTGCAGGTTTTGCCACTTCCGCACAGTAAATTTGTTTTTCACTAGCTTTGGAGCAGTTGCCTTTTTTTTTTTTTTTGACATTATTCTGTAGATGTAAGAAGACACAAAGGCTAATTATGAATTCTACCGATAAGAAAAAAAAAAACCTTCAAGAATAAACAGCAACCAGTTCTGACCAGACCAACTGATCACTATCACTAGTGCTTCAAGATGCATTCCTATGGTACCAGACACCATGGTACCTTATATTACAAATACCTGCATGGTATCACAGCTCACGTAATGAAGGTTGTTGTAGGAGGGGGGTAGAGGGTGCTTCTACTAGCAGAGATTGCATTGGTTACTTGACAAAGCTCTACCATCATATTATTCTCCAAAGGACTCAAAAAATGTCTGTTATGGTTATTTTTATAAAGGTATTATTTTGTATTATTTTTATACCTACTAGATTGCCGTGCTAGGAAGCAATCCAATTTCAAAATTCCTAACAAYAACAACAAAAAATCTATTATCAGAGTCTCAGAACTATTCAGAGTATGAAAACAGTCTATTTATAGTGGAATTTGTCATTCTTGTAAAGGACATACTCACTGTTCCTGGGGCACAGCCTTCTATTCTGAAACCTGTGTCATGGCCAAACAAAACATAGTGCACACAAAGAGACAAAACCCTATTCCAAGAAATGGTTTTGTTTGGAGTCTTTAAGTGCTCAACTCAATCTCTAAAAGTGCTTTAAGACTACAAAAGAAGGCAAAATAAGTTCCACTATGTCTGATTTTCGTGAGGCCACTGACGGATGTTTGTGCTATGGATTATAATTGCTGKATCTAAGACTTGCCTGACTCCAAATCAAATATTACAGCTAAGCTTAGCTTGCTGTTTCAAATTCCATCAGTGCAATGAAAGATAAGCCAAGCATCACAGGAAAGCTACACCTAAGATGCATTCCTGGTAGCAGCAGAGAAGAGCGCATGAGATTTCTCAACAKGCATCTTCCCACGTTATTTATCCTTCTTGTCACACGCGCTGAGAATCAGACGAGTCTTCTGTGTGCCAGACTTGGTAGATCAACTGCCCCCACACAGCCGGCGGTGCAGAAAAGCAGCAGAAGAGCAAGTGAACATCCACCCTGGTGCCTCTCTCAGGCCCACGTCCTTCCCCATTGCAGGAGGCCCCCGCTCCTCTCCAAGGGGGAACAATAACACCCGTTGTGTAGACTTTCCATCCCACCACGCACAGATGGCCTCAACCTTCCAYGTGTCCAGGGCCACAGCTGGGGCACCATCCTTCAGGAACCTTTTGTTATTTGCCCCAAGACAGTGGTGAGGTTTAACCCCTTCCTGGTTGAGCAGCGATGGAGCCTCCGCCTCCTGGTCGCCTTAGCTCTGTTAGCACCGACCAGGTGACATACACAAGAACCCTTCTCTTCTCCTCTGTGCATTCCTTATCCACACACAAGTTGCTAGAGCGCTAGGCTTCCTCACCGCACTGCTCTTGCTCCCTTGGATCCCCTGCATCTGACCAAACATGCAAGGATTATTCATACAAGATGAGAGAAGAAACAGACACAACTCCTCCTTTTCTTTTTATAATCCATGCAAATCCTTCTAGTCACTCCTCAGGATCATCAAGTTACTCTTCACATATCAGTGACGAGAGCTGCCCACGGCTTTGGCATCTAGTCTTGCTCCTCACTGTGAGGGAGCCTGTTGCTGCCACCCTGAGAAACCCTCCTTACCGTTACCTGGTCTATATTCTCACCGCTTTGCAAGATCCATGCACAGTTTCTATAATAAAAGAGTTTAGCAGCTAAACAGCACCAAGTAATTTTCATTTTCCCCGTACAAAGTCATTGCTAATAAGAAAGTGACAATGAAAAGATACATAGGGCACAAAACCCTGAAGGGCAGCACAGAGCCTAGAGTCCATGTGGGAACACAAAGCCATGCAAAGCAATCCTGTTGTGCTACCAACTGCTTTCCTGTCATCAAAAATCACCCTGTTAGAGTCACAGGCTCTTTGTTATAGCCTATGGAGGGGCTAACATGAGGAAGAAATGCCAGCTGATAATATAAAAATATTTACCTAAGACACTTTCCCTTGGACACTTACAAGCTGGGAGACCAGATAAATATCCCATTATATTTTCTCCCTATCACATCCTGTTTACCCTACACACCTTTCCAAGACTGAGACTGTGTTTTGGGGCTATGCTGGACTATGGAGTGCATCTAATGCAGCAGCTACGAGTAACTGCTGAATTCAAACCATTCCCAGGAGCAAATGGCCATTCAGGGGCTAGTTAATTCTCACCCTTTCCAAAACACGCTTTTCTTTTCAGTAATTTATGTTGAGGAAGGGTAGCAAGGGAGAGGAAGGGAGAGTAAAGATTTGTAACAGGCATTAAGTCTTCAAGGAAGAAGAGATAACCCCTCAGAGCTTGAGAGGTCATGGCAAAAATGCACAGAGCTTGTATTTTGTAATTATCTGCATTGCATATCTTTGGAGTTTCCTTCCATCTCATGAAGCACGAAACTCAAGTAACAAGCATCTTTTTGTATCCTGCAAAGCATCTTTACCAGGTTCAGTTCATAACTGGTGAAAATGGATAGTTTTCATTGCCAGAAAGAGCAGAAGTTTCCCTAGTTTTATGGGTTAAAAAAGCTAATAAATATAATAGTCTTTTGAAATCTGAAGAGAACAGATGACTCAAGCATATGGCCGAGTTCCATTAAAATTCTGTCTTGTAATCATAAAAAATGATGTAATGTAGTGTGGTCCCAGGAGAAGGAAAGGCGTAAGACATATGTGACATGCACAAGCATTCCCTGGATCCATCTGGTCGGCTGTTTTAACAAGGTATTACACAAGTATGCAGCTTAAAAAAAAAATAAAAGTCTCCAGGATAAATATTCTTAAGTCTTTTCTTGGAAAAGCAAGGGCCATTGCTCTTAAAAACTACAATTAATGCATCRGCCATTATTGTTATAAACACTGCTCAGCTAAGCATGGGTAAGACAAACAACTTCCTCGCTACACCTTCCTGCAGCAATACCTCTGTACAAGTAAATTCTTCCTAAATTTGAAGGCAATCTGAGGTTTATTACTACTTCACTTCTACTGGACAAGAAAAATCAAGTCGGGTAAAAAAAGGCTTAAAGGACATTTTGCCAATSAAAGGAAGTTTCCGTTTAAAAAATAATAAGGGGAAGGGGAAAGATTCTATACCAACAACACTTCATCTGGCAAATAATATTATTTTCTGCATTATGTGAAGTTTGAGTGAAACGGAATTACTGAGAAGGATATCAGAGCCATGAGTTCTTGCAGGTAAAATACTTTTCAGTTCATTAATTACCTAAATAGGCACAGCAGAAATACAATGTTTTACAACACTGGAATGAAGAGCATTTGACATAACCATTCAGTACAGAGTTACCAGTAAGATCCTCATTATATTTAGGGCTCCATCTAAGAAGGTATGCACAGATGTCTTAACTAAACACGCAAGGTCTAACAGAGTTTATGAAAAACTCTACTTTTTATTGTAAATGGTTTTAAACCACCCACAATTCAAGTCAAGCTACCAGAAAAATAAACTGAATCCAGTGAGAAAAGTAAGGAGAAGAGGCAAATTGCATTAGGTTCACTTCTCACAATGACAAAACTAGCAAGAGATAATTACTGGGGACTAGGGTATTGAGACATTACTTACAGCCTGCATAGAACCACCATGTCACAAATCACCCATATATTCCTTATATAACAGTACTTTGCTCCCCAGTGTCAGATGGTCCAAGCTGCCACTGTAAGAACATCCCCATCTCCTTTCCCTAGGGGCAAACACACCTAACTACATCGACTTCAAAAGTGCAAGGTGATTGGAAATATGAAATGGGTTCTTTAGGATGGGTGATTAGGCTAGGAGGCCTCAGCCTCAAAGACAGACAAGCTAAGGGGAATATAAAATGATCAGTAATACAGAGTAAGTGGTTAGGGAACAACTTTTTCAGTTTCTTTTCCATTACTACAAGGAACCATCAAATGAAAGTAGTGAGACCAAGTYTGGTCCAAAACCAAACAAGAAGTCAATAGCAGAGTTGAGGAACTCTGCCAAAGGACAAGGCAGATGCAAGACATTTACAAGGGTTCAAGGAGGGACCAACCAAAGAGATTCATTAGAGATTTGGAAGAGACATTTGTTCAAACCACAAAAGGTTCAGGAAATCGCTTGGGCTGAAAATAGTCAGCAGCTAGGAAAYCTCTACAAATCAATGTCATAAACACTTATTCTGTGCTTGCTCTTCCTAGATACATCCCGACAGTCACTGTCAAAGCCAGAAGACTGGAAAACTAGGCTAGAGGGGCCTTTGATGTGAACCAGTAATCGTCAATTCGCTCCTACCAGCAATCAGATCAGAGCCACTGTTTTTTCTATCACAGCTCTTATATCCCTCTCCTGCTTTGGAGAAGGAAACCAACAGYAGACAGGCTGGTGTGTAGGGCCTCAGGGGCATCAGTACTGAGCCATGCTAGACCCATTGCCCTAGGGAAGAAGATAGGTACATGTGATGCCACTGCTTTCATCCTTCCAGAATAGTGAGATGGAGAGCAAASGGGTAAAAAAAAGCAACAAATCAACCAACCAGAAAAAGAGAAATCACAAGAAAACACTTCCAAGACTGGAAGTACAAACTGAAGAGGAAGCCGAAGCCACACTTGCAAATTAGGGATTGAATAAAAAGCTACGGCTGGATAAACAGTCCTTCAGATAGAGGCTGAGGTCGCATCTTGACTGCAGAGCTTACAACATAGTAGACTACACTCTTACAGAAAGTAACTATTTTAAATGTGTTATACTATGCAAGCACAGGAAAACTGAATATTGGTTGAATGCACAGGCATTTTTAAAGTTAAATACCCTATTCATATATCTAAATATGTTTTTGAAACAGAAGCTGTCAAGAACTGAGCCTGAAAGTTTGCAAAATTATTTTTAACGTCAATTACAGATAACAATTTTGTTTYATTCTTTTAAAAAGCTTCACTGCACTCAGAAATAGAGGACTTAAAACTGGAAAACTTCACAGCGTGTATTTCACCGCTGTCTTGCAATTCTCAGAGACCAGCTTTTAAAGATTTTGGCCTGATATGCTGTTTGCATAGGAAGAGACTGACAAAGGAAGGAAAGCAAAATTAACCYGTTACTTCACCAGAACAAGCAAAGGTGACCATGCTGCTATTAGCTCTTACTGCAGCGACTACTGCAGTTACACTGAAGTGGGAACAGCCAAATCTTCCATAATCTCACCACAAAGCGTTGCCATCTGCTCGAGAGAAACCGAACTGCACCTCCACATCCCCCAGGAACCCTGCGATGCCTAATGATTATCCACTGAAAACTGCCTCCTCGGGAGCAAGCAATGTCTTGGCACGGGCTCCACAGCGTCGCTATAAAGGAGCTGCAGCTGCCCACGGCTTCGTTCGCAGCGCAACACGACACGTCGCTCCAGGCTGCTCCAGCCACCCAACAGGTTCTCCTATGTCCCCCTGTGCAAACCTCTTTGGAAAACAGTTGGAAGTTGTAGGTGAATTGAACTTCATGGGGAGCTGGCCACTTCCTTAGCTTTGTTTTATTTTGGAATGCGTCATTCATTTCTCTCTATGCCTATGCGAGAAGTTTTCCAAACATTTGATGTCAGACAGGAAAACTGAAGTGGAAAGTGGATGACAGCCAGTCTAGCTGAGCTTTATCAACTCACTCCATACATCCTGACATGCTACGTAGGCTCTGAATTACTGCTAGCACCATACCCAGTTGTGCCACTGCTATTTTAAGAGGTGTCATATTTTGCAAATAGAAACTAGAGAATTTTAATGTAAAGTCCAAAATCCAAACAACGTGCTGTGCCGTTTCATGATCCATATGTTCCTTATATTAGACTGCAACACACAATAAAAAGGGCAATAAAAGAAGCCTTGCATGTCAGTAGGCCTAGAAAAATTAGGTGCTGCCATATTTTAATTATTTTTAAGCTAAAAGAAATGACTCTATTCAAGAAATATTTGTATTTATTTTTACAAAAACCTGAAAAATAGTGGGTTGACTTCAAGTTTCTTGTGCTCAGTTGGCTCCACACGTACCTCCCACCAGAGGCAGCCAGCGCCGTCCTCCTGCCTGGCTGAGGGAGGAATCACTGGGGAAACTGGTACCAAAAGGTACCTCAAAGGTACTCAACCCCAAAGCTGAGCACTCTTCAACACTGGGTTTCTTCTGRCCCTAGGAGGGCTGGGGAGGTCACAGGTGCCTTTGTGACTGGACTCTGATCCTTCCKGGATGGCAGAGCCTTGCACAGACAGGCTCGAAATAAAACACAGGTTCACGAGCACAGGGCTAATTACTCGTGTCTAATCAAAAATAGATATTTCTTGCTACCGCACCAACGCAGTCGCCACCGTCGCCTAGTGAGTTAAGCCAGGAAAAGCCCGTTTCCCTGGCGACCATTCCCAGACCCAACTCACAAGACAGATTTCACCAAAATGGATCTTTCTTCATCGAATCGAGTCAGTCAACTCCTATATGTTTGAGCAGAACTCAATGACACAAAAGACAGTCGCCATCRAAGCAGCATTCCCGCTGTTCCCAGACTAGCTGGAATTTCAACATCAGGACAAAGGGAAATAGCTGAGTTCAGGCCCTAGTGTAGATGGGGATATTGAGGCTTCGCTGCAAACCACAGCCTGCTATATGCAATTAGGTGTGCTTTTTTGTTAAGAGACTGGGCAGATCAGCAGGTATTAACAATGTTTATATAGGATGGTTTCCTCCCTATCAAATGTAGCAAAAATACCAATCGTCTGCTTGGTTTAATACTTATAATCTCTTAGGGAGACGGAGATCTATTTAGGGACAGATGCTGGAATGAATGCTCATGTTTATTTTAAAAAGGACAGTACTGCAGGCTCATCTTGAAATGCTCCCTCCCCTAAACTAATCCATGGAAGGGAGGCATTTGGAAGGGAGGCTTGGAATATGCTGTGCAGCCCGGAGCTTTGAGGAACTATCCATTGTAAACACAAGGTCACACAAGAACTTAGAAGAGCTATGAAAAGGAGACTGACACATCTGCAGTGATGCACAGTGTTCAAAAATACTTCTATTCATGAAAACAGCACAAAAGGGCTGTTGCACCAACAGCCAAAAAGGGTAAAAGATCGGGTTGACACAGGTGATACACTTGATTGCTACAGTTAAACACTATGAGCTTCATTAGCTTTGTACATATGGATGTAATGTGGTTCTGTGGCAACCTGTTCCACAGTCAGATTTTCACAGGACTTACTGCATTATCTGTATTCTCCACAGGCGGCCTTGAAAAAGGCGAGCTGTAAAGATGCATTTTAATTTAAACTTTCACTCAACATTTATTTCTTTACAAAAACAGGCAAAGAACATCACAAGCGCCCAATTTAAAATCATCCGTGTGCACATTCTGAAATCTCATGCAAGAYGAAGCTACATGGATCTTTGCACATATCTGAGTTATTAATCAATAACCTGGGGTAACTAGCTCAACAGAAGCTACTTGCTCACAAACATTGCTTACAATTCTCTGCATTGATTTTACAGCTTCCTCTGATTTCAGCGCTTCTGCTGGAGTGAGCAGAAGACAACACGGATCCAGATTTAAATTGTACCTTTTCTTACTGCATCAGTACTCATAAATCAAAACACAGTAGATACTTGCACATTTTTGTTGCCTTTTATTTTTTTAGCAAAGGAATCTTTACCGTGAGCATCTACYGCTGTCAGAGGTGAATTCCAGCAGAGTCAGGCTCTGGGAAAACAGCTGCCCTCGCTGCACTAATGCTGCATAGTGCATTCCCAAACYGAGCTCCTAGCATCGCCTCCGAGGAGGGATGTGTCCCTTCCTACACCAGTGGTTGGTGCAGCACGATTCCCTCCTGAGCCTGAGGCTGCACGAGAGGCAGCGTGACCTGCGCGATCCCTCTGCCCCGGCGTAGGACTTGGTTCCAGTAACCCGTACCTCAGAGCAGAGATGCTTTTGCAAAAACTGAAAGCTCCTCTTCTTGGGGGAAGCCAAGCAGTCATTTCCAACAGCCCTAAAGGCCAATCTTTTATAACAGTTCAACCTCTTCAGCAGCCTTTATCCATCTTTTTCACCAAATTCCCCTCCCTCTCGTTTTTCCAACAGCACGGCCCCATTTACTCCTTTGCAACTCCAGCAGCCACCTCTGGAGCTGCTCAGGCCCGAGCTACACAAAGCTGTGACTGGAAGGCACCAGCCAGAACTGCGTATCCCATTAGGGAAACTGCTCGGCTTCTGCTTGGAACAGGGCCAGCCGAGTAGCGAGCAACGGATAGAGCAGAAGCAGCAGTGAAGCAGCTCGACAGCACACACACAACTTGCAGACAAGATGCTTTACAAGGCGTGAAGAATTTCACAGCGTTTGCAGTGGAAAACACTGATTGCGGAAGAAAGTTCCCCTTCATCTAGACAGAAATATCAAAGCGAAGCAAGATATGGGCAGTTATCCTCACCCATTATACGTAATTATGAGTCTATTTTCAGACCTCAGACAGAGATATGTTTTTCCTCCATTTAAATACTGCAAAGGGTATACAAAGATAAGATGGCTTTTAACCTACAAATTAAATTCCAAAAGCAAAAACCGCCGATAAATCCTTCTCAAGATAAATATGATTTCAAAATCCTTTCTGCTTTTAATTTCTTTCATTAAGAAGCTCTAAGGAATACGGGGTTGGGAAATATTTCTGTTCATAGTTTCTGAGTTAACCCTCCCCGTGCTCAAACTTTCACCCCTTTGTAAAAGTTCACGTCTGTTGGAAATCAGGAGGTCTGCAATGCAGGATGGACCACTATAATTCAATGCATGCCTCTTTGGTGGGGAAAAGGCATGTTTCTGGAATAGCGCTGCTACGGGTCAGGAATGTAAAGCAGAGTTCATATTTCAGATGAAAATGGGAAACAGAGCTTATACTTGCAAGCCCAACTCTGCTTTTCAGTAACAAAAGTAAATGAAGTCTGTGCATCAAAGTCTCCTGTAGCACATCTGCCTCTCAGGAGCACGAATGAAGCAACAAATTAACTCTTGTGTTCTCTGAAATTCAGAATTGCGAGCCCTGCTTTTACCCAGTGTGAATTTCTGACACTTGCTTTAGAACATACTCCCCGACTCCGCTGTTTGCATTGCCACAGAGGAACCAGCAGGCAAACRTGTGCTGTACACCATCCCAGAGAGCTTCCCAGCCTCACAAAGCAACTCCACTATCRAAACACCTCAAGTAGAAACAGCGCATCTCAGACATACTGTATATATCTTACATGTCTATATATAATAATATATGGTCAGAGATAGCATCACAGCTCTGTGCTCTGCTCCTCAAAACGATGCAAGCTGTGGTTTGCATTGCACCGTGCTGCACTTYGCTACAAGTAGCAACACCTCCTCACAGCAGAGTGCAATATCGCTTTGCACCTAACTGTAACTGCTTTGTTTTCTTTCTACTGTAACCCAACTTTTCTTGGAGTTTCTTGAATTTAGACTCATGCATGAACTTGAGAAAGATTATGAAAGTCACTACACTGGTGCAAGATCAGTATCAATATCCCTGCAATRGAGCATCTTGCCTGCTGGTCTCCACTGGGGAGGGATGGGGTGATTCRGGAAGGGAAACAAGATCAGGAAAAGCTCCTTCTCATAAGAAGAGCAACTCCTGACCTATCCACCAGAGCTGCAGTTGAATCCTTACATCCCTCACCTTTTCATCTAATATTCAGGAATCAATCTGACAAACTTGCAAAAAGGGTAATATATTGGGCTGTTCACTGGCATCTTGTCCACATAGCAGGCATGGGGGAAAAGCTCCTGGGGAAGCCAGCAGCTTGTTACGTCCATGCAGAACGTGCATGTTTTACATGTGAGCCTCCTGATCACTGCCTGTAGGTGGGACAAGCCATTTCCAATCCCTTCCTCTCCCTCCCACCATCCTTGCTGCTCTAATAGGCTGGGGGAGCATCAACAGCCAGGACAGAGGTGACATCAGGCAGCCAACACAACAACCCCTGCCTCGCAGGCTGATACACAGGGAAAAGGTGTTAGAGCCTAAGAAGCAACAGTCAGCAATCTCCATCACTGGGGGGTGAAGCAGGATTATAACAATGATCGAACACCCTGTTCTTTCATTTCTTGCTTGCATCAGCAGTGCAAAAGTTGCAAGAAAGAGGATGCAAGATGCGTCATTTATGTTCTCAAACCAAGGGCAGCAACTTGATATGATCGTACACTTTGGGTAGAAGGGACACCATGAACCATACCCATGCAAGATGTGGGCAAAAACAAAAATACTTCCGCATAGTAAAAGACTGGAATTTATTTATTTTACAAGGAACTCTGCAGCTAGATACAGAGCAGAGTTCATATTATCCTAAGGTTTCAGGGCCCCAGTTGTGGCTGAAGATGCCATTGCCCAAAGCCCTAGAAAAAACAATCTGCCCTTGATTACTCTAAAAGCACAAAGGCAGCCAGAGGCTTGCGGAAATAAAGACTGTCTACACAACAGCTCTATTACTTTTATTAAAAGTGCTCTTGCGCTACACCCAATTTAGAGCTCTATCTACTTTACAGTGGAATCAGATCTCCTTGTAGGTTTACTTAGCACAGATAGGAACCACATCCTATTCTTGAGTATACATTGTCATTTGGTAATTGTCATTGTTGGTAATTGGTATAAATTTAGAATCCAGTTCCAGCTGGCAGTTTTCTGCTAGCAATGCCAGCACTCATGACTAATGTCAGGAAAACTCACCGCCCTTGGTATGGCCAGTTTCAGCAAGCTCAGCAGCACAGGTTTGAAGGTCCTGGTTCTTGTTCCAAAATTATTTTTGAATATTACACATTATAAATTTAATTAGACATCTGGTTTTAAAGAGCTTTTTTTCCTGGTGCTGTTCCCTGCTTGCCTCTGAAAACAAAGAGGTTTATGCAGTCATTCTAATGTCCTTCTGCATGTGCTCCAAAGTTGCTGCTAGCAGGGAAGCAGCCTTCTAGATGAACTTTCAYGAAAAGCACCGGCTGTGCAGACCGGGATGGCAGAGCGCTCCCAGCGAGAGCCGCGGCACCAGCTGGGCTGCTCCCTGGAGGCGCCGAATGCTCCGGGAGGAGCCGCAGCAGGCGCTGCCGGGCGCCCGCGGGCACACGGGRACACGCAGGGCAGCTTCTCCACGTGCACCTCATGGGGAGGGCTGAAGGGGCAGCCACCAAGGACCAGAGCAGGGAACCTGCAGCTACCCTGATGACGTGGGGGACAAAGACAAGGGAAACCACCCARGGGGGCCAGGCTGTACTAACCCTGCTGCTCACAAAGAAATAAATACGTGCRTAAAACCTGCCCAAGCTCAATAAACACTGCAAAAGTCATAGGACKTTTCTTAAAAAGGCTTTATTTTCTTACAGCTTTTACAAAATACACAGTTACATTTACAACATAAATGAGGTAGACTCTTTACCGAGACAGGAGGTCTAATCTGGTGAGCAAGGACACAGGAAAGGGAGATCTCTGAAGGAAGGTGTTTTGCACTCCAGCACCTCCAGCAGGAATACTGTAGGTTCTTGCATATAAAATCAGTGAATTACGCCCTTACAAACACCCTCTCTGTTGAGTTGCTGAAGATGGAGAATTGCATGAACACTACGTAGTTGAACATGCTGCTTTCAACTACTGGAAATGAGATCCTCTTCCCRTCATTCTCCCCCACGGAAATTATGTTTTCTCCAGCAACTGCAGTGCACGGCAGGTCTGGCAAGAGACCCAGACAGCGAAGAGGAGACAAATTAACATCGACTCGGCGCTCTGCAGCACGGGGTGCCTTGTCCCAGAGGCAGCGACCGCTGTAATTAACTTTGCTCGTGAAACGCCGCGCTCCGAAGCGGGGCCTAATTAGATGCCCTGCAGCTCTAATGCCCGCAGYGGCAACGCGCGTCCTCCGCCAGCCTCGGCCGCTGCGATTCATTAGCGCGCCCGGCCAGGCCACGTAGCCAGACACGTTTGCCCAACAACCCTTTAAAAGCGCCCGGGGCCGCCTTTAGGTACAAGGAGTTTCCCTCTCATTTGAGGGGGAAATGAGGGCTCATTTTAGAGTGAAACTTTACCAGAGCAAAACGCCTCCCACTGCCAGGGCAAGAGGGACAATAAAAATAAGAGCACGAAGTGCAGCAGGACCCTGGGCCAGCGCCGGCCCTCGGCAGCACGGGCCCATCCTGAGCCTTTGGGAAGCAGCGGCGGGTTATGGAGGGGGAAGCTCAGGGGGAAGCTGCTTTTCATTAGAGCAGCAACAAGAGCCCGGAGCTCCTGGTAGGCGTGAGGCTCGTGGGCAGTGCCAGAGAAGCCACAGGAAGGAGCACCAGGAACGTCCTCCAGCCGCCCGAGGACAGTGGTGGCCCCGGCACCTCGGACCCGTCTCTCAACTCGCGGCTTCAGAAACCGGCCTCGTTTGAAACCACCCACTACAGGTTGAACACCAAGCAAGGAATAAAACACAGGCAAAAAATTATGCCAAGTGCAAACTCCTATTTCCCCATTTTAAATAAAATGCAGGCTCYGTGTTGATTGATGCCTTTCTTTTCCTTGGGCTTTTCTTCTTCTGTTTGTTTGCTTCCCTTCCAAGGAAGGAGCTTTCTGCCAGGGCACAGCATGGCAGGCAGACTCAAACATCCCAACCCTCTTCCCACATAAAAATGAATAAACAAACAACTGAAATGACCTCTCCTCCTCTGTAGGGGGTAAACGATGTTAAAGAGCCAGTTAAGGTCTCAAATACAGGCTTTTTCCGGAGCAGTCCCAAAGTAGAAGAGAGAAAAGAGCCTACAGTATTTCTAATGTTCTCCCCTACCAAATGAGCCCAGGAAGAAGCAAAACAGAGCTGCAGGGGCCGGGGGAAGACAACACACATCCTGTCTAATTTTGAGAATCTCCCTATACACCTCAAAGTTACATCAAATGACAAAAATTCATTAAGGATTAATTGCAYGCATATCTGATGAAGTCTAGTACTACAATCAGCGTCAGAGACACTTAAAAAGACCCTGTAATTTCATTACTAGGTCCTGCCCACAGGCCTAATGAGCTACAGTATTCAACAACTAATTGTAGATTCTCAGTGTATCACAGGCCTTTCACCCAACCATACAGTGCTAATTATCGTTATAGGTGGTGGATTTCATAACCAAAGCTCCTAAGTCCTTTTAATAATTACTGTTGTGTAAATACTTCTGACTTCTGTAAACACTGTTGCAAGAAATCATCTTTGCAGGCAAAGACGCTGAACTCTGAAAAATCAGCTCCTTGTGCCCAACAGCTTTTCTTTTATATGAAACCACGACTGTATCTTCTGAATGAGACGGGCAAAATATTTGCAACTTTAAACTCCTGATCGTGTCCCACCACTCCTTACTCAGCTTATCTAGTGCTGTCATACTTCAGACAGCTTGGGTCAATACCCAAGTTCAAAAAAGTACAGGATAATGTCTAATGTGACTACTGAAGGATATTTTAAGAGCAGCAGTAGGTTGGTTTCGGAACTTCGACTTGTGCGTATGTGTTAGAAATGACTCACAAAGAGACAAGACTCTAGAAATTCCGCACACGCTGAAGGAATTCAGCGCACTGCCATGGCAGCCCTGCAAGCTCTGCACGGCCGCGCTCTGGGGAAGGCAGTGAGTATCTGCAGGGGTTGCTAGAGTAGCAGGGCAAGAGGTACCTCATCACTCACACAGCTCACAAACAGCCACCGTGGCTATGAAGAGATTTATGAGCTTTCAGATCAGAAGCCAGGTGTTTGGGCAACGTTCCTTACAGCACTTCAAAGCCTCAGAAAGGGGTGTCTTGCTCTAGCCAGTGACCTTCCCGTCAGAGCRTGGGGCAACAGGGAACATCAGCAAATCCCAGAGGAAGCTGCTTACAAGTCATTGCACCTCCTGAAAGGTTTCCCAGCAGTTTCCCAACAGCTCTTTGGAACCATAACATCCAAGTCCTCTTTTCTATAGGGACAACAAAAGAGCCATCAAGGAAAAATCAAAATCAGTATAGTCTTATAGTCTTAATTGTCTCAATATATTGTAGGGAGACACTTCCCCTACACACACACAGAGCTCAAATATACACACAGAGAGCTCAAATATATGCCAAATCTATGCATTTACATTTAATTTTCAATTTGCTAGACTTTTTTTTTTTTTCTCCACAGCAACATTCTTGTTTCTCTACTCTGAGCAAGTTTACAGTTCAGAGCATTTAAAATCCACTTGATTTTCTTCTTTAAATTTCAGCAAAAGAGCTTGGGCGATACAAGTTAAGAACATATTAAAACCCTCCTTGTTCATCAGCCCAGAAATGCTCACGATGGCTGAAGCTTTCAGTATGAAATAAAGCTGGCTGAAAGAAGACAAGGGAATTGGTTAGGGAATAGGGGCTTCTTGGCATTCCTTTAAACCATTTCCTGTTCACTCTCGTAGAGTGTAATATAGCCCTAAGAAAATATATCTGACCTCACTCTTTTCAGCTGCATTAAAAAAGTTAAACATAATTTAAATATCAGATTGCACATTCATAAACTAAGTAAATAAATATATTGTTGCCTTTGTCTCCAACTACAAAAACTGCAACCCTGATTTTTTTTTTTTTTTTTTTTTTTTTTTAATTTAATGAGAGCTTTGATTTTCCCTGGGAGACGAGGTCAACAGACTAGGGCATTTCCTGTCTGCAGCGATGCTGGGCGCTTATGCAGACATGAGTCTTTTGACAAACAACCCATTTTTTTTTTCAAAGGGGGGTCATTATAATCATAGCATATAGCAGGATTGCATTCTTTCCTACTTGCTTTKCTTAATCACTATGGATTACTCAAGCATACTTGAAAAAAGGATGTATTTCAGCTGTGTGTGAAAATTGAAAAATCATCCAAAATCCCACACACGCTGAAAACTGAGGAAGAGGCACATCTTAATCCAGACTGATCACACATTGATGAAAGCTGGGMGCAAATGTATGAGAACAACCAAGCTCGTAAAAAAATCTGATCCTACAAGATCAGATCTGAGCACCTTCCTACCAGTAACAAAAATCCCCTACCTTACACAAAGGAGACCACCATGAGGGCCCCTTAAAGCTCCTACATTTAAAATGATCCCTCTGAACTTTGCCCCCTGTTCTTTTAAGGGAGCTGTACTCAGTTTGTGTCTTCCCCTTCTACGCACTCACAACCTACTTACAATTGTTCAACGGTTTTTCTTACGTGAAAGATTTTAACTTCATAACTGTGTTTGTTGCGTGTACAGAGAGCCCACTGAGGCAATACTACATTCATGAAGCTGAAGCTACTAAACAACCTATAGAAAATTTACAGAGCAAAGGTGCAGGTATGATAAAAAGTGAGAACCACAACTATTAGCATTAAAAAACAAAAGTCTAAAACAAAGAAAATGAAAAAGCTGCCTTGAATGCAGTCATTAAATCTATGAGAGTTGTCCAAGAGCTGAGAAAGGAGAAAGAGTACAAAAATTACTTTTGCAGCAGAGCAGGAAGTCACCTATCATCAGGTAATATCTATGTTTGTTTTTAGGTAGCAGACTTCTTTTCTGTTGGCTTATTGATGGACAAAACTCTAGTCACCGTTACAGGAAATGGGCAACACAGCATTTAAAAAAATGAACTACAGAGTGACTTGATCAGGATACATTAGAAAAAAACAAAGCTGATTATAAATCTAAATTCCAGGCACGGAAACTCCCTTGTATGGATTGGGAAAAATACACCATGGCAGAACAATTACATTCCTGGGCTACCAAAAAAAAACACTAAGGGATGCCAAGCACATTTCAGCTACATGCTAACTCACAAAACTTGCCTTCCTGGTCCCTGAGGAGCACTTACCTACTCTTCTTCCATTTCATCTCGCATCAGAAGATGGGGTTTTGTGCCTTCAAAACCCTGCACATCTGCACGAAGTAGATGCTACTCATTTTGCAGGCTGAAACAACAGCTACAGTTGCTTGTTTGCCTCAAACTGTGCAGTCAGTCGGGGAATGACAAGATTCTAGACTTCTATGYGCACAAGATAATCCTGTTCTCCCTCCTGGTACCCCCCAAAAGAACTGTAGTAAAGCAAGTTTGGTGGTTACAGCTATCCACACCCAAAAATGTATAAATAACCCCAAAATGTATTACCCCAAAGCACTAAAAAATGTAACAGAAACTGAGAGCTGCACTTAACAGGTCTGAAAAACTTTACCTGGAGCTGCTGCTTCACACAACGCTTGTGCCTGCAGCATCCCACTCACTGCATCAGGTTACAGCAAGCATTATACAAACCTACTTCCACCCTCAAATGATCCCCTAAGAAAAGCAACACTGCTCACAAACACCGGACAACAAAACCCAGCCTCTTCCCGAGTTTGTGCCTCTTACCATCATGCAGATAAACGGAGGTAGCTGAAGGGTGCCACGGCAGCAAAGTCTCAAGACACCTTTACTGCCATCAATGCCATGAGCTGACAGTCCTCAGGAGCACATGGAGCGCACAGCCTCTCTYGAGGGAGCGCGACACGCTAACTAACGAGGGCAGCAAGGCAGMTGCAGCGAGACCTGGCTTGCCAGCAAGGCACCTACCCCAACAGCAACAACCCAAAACACCCCGCGCGACTGCAAGTTTACAAGCAAACAGCGCGGGCACTAACAAGTGGTATTTGCTGCTGCTGGAGGAGCTGCCCAGCGCCAGCTCCTTGCTGCACACACAAGCACCGGCTGCAACGCCTCTTCCAAGGGATTCACAAGGATCCCTTGCTTTTCTGCATTTGGTATCACATACTGATGGGCAACATGAGGCACTATGAGATAGACTAAGCATATTAGGAAGGCCTTTAAGAATTAACCTCCAAATTGAGTATACATTTACAGATTAAACAGTTCCTAAACTTCTTTTCACAAATCAATATATCCTACCAATTCCCATCTTATGAAACTGGCTGTAAAGAGATTTACAATTCTGATTTCATTACTACCCTGGACAGTATCTCTCCCTGTGAAATGCATTTCAAGAAGCAACAAAGGCAAAGCAACCAAGAGACAATTCTCACGGYGCAGCAGCCTCTCCTCGCTGAGCCACCATAGAGGTTTTCTTGATGATTAACGTGGTGCTTGTGCATGACGCAGCTTCCCCCACTTTGAAACAGTCAGCTGTTTGCACTTGGTGTGTGCAACCAAACTGCTCGCAAGCTCCCACGTCACGAGCGCCAGGGAAGGGCTGGGCTGCCATTGCTCCCGCTGCAGAGTCACGGCACGTCAGCCGGCAACCACCGCTCCCGCCCCTCATCCCCCCAAATAAATAAATAAATAAATAAATAAAACACAAGGCCCAAAAGAATAGATGCTACTGGATAACTACCAAAAACAAACTGAGCAACTCCAATTTCTACATGTACTTTTGTGCTAGATTTAGTGAAATTTAAGTCAACTGAAGCTCTGCCATTTGCCTGTGAAGCTAGGATTTTATTTTGGTTTCAAAGCTCAGTTCAGGAGACCAAAGTCTTTCCTCAGACTTCAAAGGGCATCCTTTCAGCCTCTGGATAAGCAGGCAGGTTACCCAAGTTTACAAAACTCCTAAGAGATTTCCATCACACACAGCAAAAGCAGCAAAGATGAAAGAAAAGGACGCACCTGCAAACAGGGCAGAACGGGTAGGCCACATACATACACACGCACTGTAACCACATTATTTGCAAAGTTATGCAAACACCTTTGCTCCGTCACCATCCTAATCACTCACCTTCTGCAGGAGTTCTGGACAGCTAACTATACAGCCCACCTGAGCCACGTACCTGTAAACATATCTACAGACTGAGACTTCTCRGACTGTTACATAGCAGTAACACCAGCCTGAGATTCAAATTATTCATATCACCTCCCTAAACCCAAACAGGATCAAGCAGCCCTAGTGTTCRGTGCCACACAAGACTAGCACTCAAGGAGGTTCCTACACAAAAATCTTCTAATTCTAAGTAAACTAGTCCATGCAGCAAGCAAAGGCAAGAAAAGAAGAGCACCTGTAATAGGAGTAAATAGGAATAACGAGATGCAAGTCTACAGCATGAAGATGTCCTGCAAGCTGTGGTTAAAAGATGCTCAACCTCACTGGCTTTTCATAGCTGTTGGTACTAAGCAACAGTATTTTCTAAAGTTGAAGTCCATGGCTACTTTTGGAAAGTCTAGACCTAGAATTAGGAAAATAGCTCATTAAATAGCTTATCGCACATGGAGTGACCACACAAGTCCAGGCAGCTGCATAACTTGGACATGGAAATGACAGCACAGCTTGTCCTGGGGTGAGCCTCAAGTTCCTCTCAGGCAGCTAAGAGCCAGGTAGGACAACATACCTTCCTCCCACCCCTTAAGGAACATTTTGCATCTTTTCTAACTATTAACATAATTACAAGATTTATAAAATGTATGTTTCCAGATACCAATCTTTGTACAGAATCACACAAAAATAGTTGAGTTTGGAAGAGCCCTTCTGAGATTGCCTCACTCATCTGTCCTGCTAAGTACCTTGTCCAGCTGAGTTTTGAATATTTACACAACCAGATTAGAGTAAAATATGAGTGGCTAGTGCAGTTTTGCTGCCACTTACAACAAAGTGGTATATGAAAAATAGGTACTACTTCAAGATTTATTAGAATTAGATGGGCTGTTAATAAATGTTGAGCAGTTGTTCCTAAAACATCTGTACCCCAGTTGCATGTATACATACTTACTGTCCTAACAGGAAGACAAACATTGCAGCAGTAAAGTTTTTTTCGCACTAGCTAAAACATGGCTTGTTTTTAGCTTTCAGCCTTCTATGCATTCCAACTTTATATCTTTCCCTCCACAGCTCATAAGTTGTTAAACAGTCCCTTAATCAATGCAGCTAACACAGACAAGCAAAACATCAGCCATCAGTGTCACCTTGGCCAGCAGATCAGCCTCCAACCTCCACAAAACCTGGGTTGAAAAAACAGTAGCTTTTTTTTTTACACAATCACAACCCAGGAATCCCTCTCTGTGCTTGCATCCCCTGCCTGCCCCACAGCGAGCCTCAGCAACCAGACCTCGGGACAAGGAAGCGGTGCCTTCAAAGCAGTGCTGCASGTTCTGCATGGGATTTGCAACATCATGGATGACTAGATGGCATCTTCCTGGAAAGAACTGCCAGTGTTGCCCTCCTCCTCCTCRGTGCTTCTGCATCTTGGAGCCTCAGAAAAGGCATAACATGAAGCCCAAAGAGATGTAAATGGGCAAGTGAGGGAGCAGAAAACAGCTTGATGCATCCCTAACGGCAGGGCCGGCTGCTGGAATGAGACACATTCTGCACGTGCTTCAGCTTGCTGAACTCTTCAGTGTTTCCTTCTGCTTGTACCAATCATAGGGTCTCAAAATAAAAACATCAGATGAAACAGTTCAAAACTCCAATAAAATAAAATGTAGAGATAATGTTTTAGTCTGTAGTTAGTATGACCATGCCTATCCACAGAGGTGGATTTTTGCTCTTGGCAAAGACAAGAGGCTGCACTCTTCACACACAGCAACCAGACTAGTCACCAAATCCCTTCCTTTGCGTGTGTTTTAACTGACAACTTGGAGAGCTGGACAGAAAATTCTTTATTCCTTTTTTTTTTTTTAAATCAGATAAAGACAAGTGGTGCCAAAAAGGAAGAGCAAGGATATACTGTACCACAATAAGAACCCAGACAGCTAATTTATCATATTTTTCATTTATTTCACTTTACATTTAAATCTTATTTAAGATAAGCAAATAACTGAAAAAAAGTTACAAGTACTTTTTGCAGCTCTTCCAAACTCAGGCCTTTGAACTTTTGTGGTCTG
This sequence comes from Nothoprocta perdicaria, assembly GCF_003342845.1. Classification (NCBI taxonomy): domain Eukaryota; kingdom Metazoa; phylum Chordata; class Aves; order Tinamiformes; family Tinamidae; genus Nothoprocta; species Nothoprocta perdicaria. Next base: position 14,905,580 of record NW_020454093.1, read on the forward strand.
TTTAAAGGGCCACAAAAGACATGTTTCTACACAACAAAAATTCCATTCTTGTTACCAATATATTTAAAAATACTATCTTTTTTTTTYCTCCAGTTTGTATAAGCCAATTTTGCCATTCTTTTCCCTGCCCAGCCTCGTTGTACACTACTTAGTCTTGGCACTTTATTGAGGAATGAGTTGTAAACAAAGTAGATGCTTGCACATTCCAGTTCATCTGCATTTGCTTATTTCACATGATTTTGTAAACTGCTGCCCTAGCACTATACCAGTAAAAAGTAACTATTCCCCATGTAACTTGGGGCACAGAGTGGTTGGAGGCAGAGGCTACAGCAGTGCAGGAGCTGGGTGTCACCTCGGTAGGGCACGAGGCCAGACGGCTCCCAAGTGGAAGCCGGGCTGGCGGGTAAAGCCCTCCCAGCGGAGAGGGGCACACGTGGGAGCAGGACACTTGTTCCAAGAGGAAGAGGGTACATCCTCCTTCTCCTAAGGGAGGTGGTTGAGGACATTCTAAAGAWATTCTTTAGCTACGTACCAGATAGCAAAAATCAAAACTATGATCGAAGGACACAGTAAATGGAAAGAAAAGATAAGATGATGTCAATCCATTTCACGTTTATTTAATTCAATTCCTGATAAAAAGCAAGACACCCAAATAAAAGCAAGTTTCAGCAGCTCACTTTCTAAATAACTGGATAAAGAGGTCAGGTTTGCTGTTTCACTTTAAAGTCACAGCAAACTCTGTACACACTTCTTGTCACGATTAGCTTGACAGAAAATAGTACGTGCATGTGGACAGTGCAATGTAACAGTCTCATGTTTCCTTTCAGGTTATTTGTGACTTTGAGTGGATAAAAGAATTTAAGAACTGTTGAAGACACCCCGCTTTAAAAATAACAAAGCCGCCCCACCCAAGTTTTCTCTCCCACACGTTCACTCCCAGAGCACATGGGAACACGGTGATTTCACTGGAATGTAACCCAGCAATCTCTCCTTCCAGACCCCCACATCGCATCTTGTTCCTTAAAGCTGCTGAAGAGAAGCCTACTAGTCAGAAAGTCAGGCATTACAGTGACCTGCCAAGCCTTAACTAGGACAGCCTCTAGATTAAAACTATTTTACACTACAAATATACCYAACTCCCCCATATTTTGAGATTTATGGGGCAATGACTACACTGCAGACAAAAAAAAAAAATGCAATTTTTCCCTCCCTCATTTGCTATTAAAGGAATAGGCATTTCCAGAAATACCAGAAGTTTGAGCTGGCAATTAGCATTGGGAAATCCCAGCCTCCCTTGGCTCTACTTCTGACAAAAGCTGCTGCTCACACTGAACTGCCTAGTCAATTTTCAATTTTAAAGCCACTTGAATTTTATTAGTATTGAAAGTGTTTGGAAACAAAACCCCGTTCTAATCTTCCCTTTCCTTATTRCATCCTGTTGACTGGGTAAGGAAAAAAAAGTTGTGTTGTCAAAATAAGAAGTTATGTTTATCAGCTGATCTGCAAGCATATCTAGATAATAGTCCCAAAACTTTTCCAGTTACTGCCCACAGATTTAAGGCCAAGAGCAAGGATTTAAGGCTGGGCGGGAAGAAATGCTTCCATACTGTGGCCCTTTTCTAGAGGGATAAGGACACAGTTAAAAACAAGTCTACCTACACAGATCATCTTGGTACCTACCATACCTCAGTATCAAGAAGCTCGATATTTAAATGTGTGTAGGTGCCTAAAAATGTAGGTGAACATTTTGTCATATGTAAAAAGCAGCCAGAACATGTTTAGACGGGTTTGATATTTTCACACATCTGAAAATCCACCCAGCACTCATCTGCATCTTTAGGTATCTAGATGCCTTTGAAGCCAAGCCACAAACGTATTAGTTATTAGAGAAAGCATTTAGGTTTTTAAGTATTAATAACWACTAAAAATCAAGTATCATCAGAACTTCTTTTAATTACTTCAAATCTTACCTTTTCTAGCTAACACACTGAAGAATATTTCTTAGAGGTCTAGAGATGCTCGTTCTCTATCACGGAGATAAACTGAACAAACTGAAGTTCTAAACTGGTAGTTGCTACTAYGATCATATCAAATTTTTCAAGCACAGCACACAACAACAAAAACAAATAAAATGATCATCCTGTCAGGTCACCAGGCACCTAGAGCAGATTAAGTTTCACCATGAAGAGCAAGAAAAAGGAGGAAAAAATAAAGCCTCAAGGCAGAAAAGGAAACTGGATGTTCTCTTGAGAAGGAAGTGCAATTTCTATAGTTCTGTCTGTAAATGTTTGAAGTGTATCGAATCCCAAGCTCGCTGTCCCAAYATTTGCCCCTTCTGCTCACGTTCCCAGGCTACACACCCGCTCCCATGAGTGCACATCATGCCCTGCTCTGTCACAACTAGGAATTGTCAGAGCATCTCCCTCCTCCACTGCAAACACACGCGTTCACATGGCAACAGTCACCCCCAGGAAGGGTTTCTCAGTGAATAAATGTGCCGGGGGAAAGATTTTCTCTGTCAACAGGGCTGCTTGTGCACAGAGAGGGACTCAAGTAAGGCAAAGGGGAGCTGGGCAGCAAGAGCCTTCTCCTTTGCTCCCCCCAGGTCAGAGCGCTAAGAGGAGACACGCTCYCATCCGCCTCCGCTCTGGACTACACCACTTCTGTTCAGTCTCAGAATTAGCAGCCTCGTGTGTTCCCACGTCACCACGACCACCCTGGGCTTTTCTGGCCACTAATCTGAGGGCAGGATTYGACTCCGCAGAGAAGCCAAGCGAGCAGCTGCAGCGAGGGAAGCCCTGCTGCTGCTCCTCCTCCTCTCTCAGAGCAGACCCCACAGCGAGACAGCATAGGGAGTTAACCAGCTAAAACTAACCTCGCTAAATAGTTTTCTGCTGCTTTACATCCCTGAACTGCCTTGCYGTGGGCTCAGACAAATACCCCCAGAGCCACAGTGCTGCACAGCTGCCCTGTCAGCAGTGGCAGGAGAAGWGCGAGCCGAGCCATTCATTTGGACTGCTGTAGATGGAGCACCAAATTAAAACCCCACAGCAAGAACACACAAATACACGCATGAATACCAGCAGTTGAGCCTCTTTTGAATTCAGCTGCTCTAGAAAGGCCTAAAGAGCTTTAAGATATGGTTGAAGCCTTATCTAGTCTTCATGTAGTTTTATGTTATGAGTCTTGCTGCTTGAGAAGTGTTTGAGTAATCCCTACTTCCCACGCACGCCTTGAAGACTTATTCTCACTCTTTTTCTTTTTTCTCTTTAATGCTAAGAGTGTGGCTAAAAAGAAGCATACATTCCCTCCCCCAAGACACCTTCCATTCTGCAAAATAAGACAATAAAGTTTTTCTCCAGAAAGCAACAGAGAAGTAAGGGTGGACGTGAAAAGAAAGATGCTCCCACCTTACTGATCTTATCCTTATCCTCATCTGAAAAGCAGTTAATGTTTTATGCACCACAATACAAATGCAACTAATTCCAGTTTAAGCCATCTCCTTTTCCTCACAAATTAYGGCAAATGGCAGCTTTTGGAAATTGGAGAAAAAGATAATCTTCCTTATCTTGCACAAAATATAGAGCAGCTCCTGTTGGCTGCTTYGAATTATGCCCTTAAGGTTCGACCTCAACAAGGCCAAGGCAGACTAGGGTGAATCCGGATTGCTGTGCTCTTAGAGGTACACACCTGATCTTCAGATATCTGCAAAAATCTTATGTGGYCAACTTTATCTCCAGCTTTTAGACTGCAGAACTAAAATCAAAGTGGTAAATGTTTTCAGCTCACTTCTGATTTTGCAATGAGGTGTGAGGGAGTTAGGATAAGTTAGGAATAAGCAATCCCATGCAATTCACAACCGTGGGTGGACTAGTTAGAGCAAGATCTGGTTGCGTCACGCGTGTCCCTCAGCCTTTGCTCTCCAGCAGCAGCCCAGCCAAAAGCATGACGGAAGCCTTGCCGACGCACAAGCACCTCTAGGCAGCACGTGGGTTCACACCCTTGCCAAAGAACTCTTGTCTCTTTATTCAGGTAGATGCCCATAAAATGTTTTAATGGTGTAGGGAGCCAGAACGGCTCTTGCTGCTACTCAAGAACAGCAACAACATTTTCTGACTATGAAACAGGCAATTCTGGACTAAACTGAGTGGCATGTTGGGGTGAGATGTAATCAGAAGCTTGCAATGTTTCATTTTCATTGTTGTAAMGTGGCCTGAGGTATAAAGCAAAATTACACAGGATTTGACAGATTTATTTTCCACAGTCATTTTTTTCTATATCTAAGTGTTATTTACAGTTCTGTTCTCCAMCCCAGAAAAAGCAGGAGGTTTTGGAAGCCTAGTGAAACATGCTACGGCTGCACTAAAGATCTTTAAATGCTGGATAGCACGAAACACACTTTTGACGTAAGACCTTTTTCTTATCCTTTTCTTTGGACTCCAGCAGTACAATGAACACGCTGTCTCAGCCCGGTGACTTGCAAAAGCCAAGCACTGCTGAGATCAGTGTTCTTCACTCACCTCTCAAAGGTTGGTTGACGTTTAGCTTGGTTGAAGAGCAAGACTTTTTAGAAAGAGCTTTTGCTGAGTTGAAGAAATAGTTACCAGCAGTGCTGCTGCTAAGATGACAATACAGCATTTGCCTGCACCAGTGCTAATCTGTAGTTCAAAAAACACTGAGCAGCGGTCAGCACATCTGCAAATCACATTGCAAGCGTGTTACAAGCTGACTAAAAAGACACCTCTCTAACGGTGTACCTTGAGACCACCTTTACTTCAAAGCACAGTTGGCACTTATTGAGCACCGTGTAAAAGGATGTCCCCAAACATGAAAGCTCCTGAAGAACCTCCATTCCAAACCTAAYGCACCTTCACTAAGCACCACTGTTCCTGGGGAAATCTGATAGTGACAAATAACAATACATCACTTCTTTCAAAGAAGCATGTAGATTTGCAGAAAGATGAAACATCCTMTTCTTCAGGGATGACAGATTTGTTAGTAATTCCCCCCCAAATCTGAGAAGTTAATCAAACACATCAAAGTAAACACATCAAAGTCATGTGTTTCACTGACTGCTTAGAGCACTATCAAGTGAGCATCTGTGCTAGCACAAGGCAAGAAGCTGCAATGAGCAGCTGGAGGAGAAAGGACAGGACTGCAGCATCCCAAAGCTGCATCGGCTGCAGGTGCAGCGCTTTCAGTTCATCTTCTTATCAGCTTACTAGTTACGATGCAACACATAGCAACTCTTTTCTAGCAAGTGTTCAACAGAAATGCATTCACTAACATGCTTCCAAATGCTGCCATTCTCCCTGCAAGATGTGACAAGCAGCAGTGAGGAGGGTACTAAGAGTTGTGGAAGCCCATGGCAGTCCCTCTGGTCCAAGGCAATTATGCCACTCCATAAATTCTATAAGGGGTCTCCACTGATCCTACCTTAGCAACAAAAGATGACAAACTGCAACATTGTGTCTCTCCAAATACCATTTTAATAGTTTGCTGTCAGATTGTCACACTTTTGTGTCTTGTGCTGACTGATCAAGCCTCCCTTCCACCTCTCCTGTCACATTGGAGCTGACAAGCTGCACATAAGCCCTAATTGCAGCCCTCATTCCTCAAGTCCTGCTAACAAAGGAACTGCCACAGCCCAGGGAGGCTCTTGGTAAGCGCTCAAACATCACACTGATAAGAACAGCACTATGCTTGGACAGAAACACGATCAGGCACTGAAGGTTTAACRCTGGACTTAACACTGCACCTGGAACAAAATTTCAGCCTGAGCAAGAGAACAATCTAGCAGAAGATCAGCAGACCCCAGACACATATGTGTGATTCAGCTATTTCTAAAGGGGAGCAGTGCTATTAGATTGCATAACAGAATTACATTCCAAAACAAGAAGGGCCCAGTGTGTACTGCGCTCAGCCACCGCTTCGGTGCTTGGAAAAAGGTTTTCTCTGTAATTCATTAACCTACAACCTTATCAAGGTGGGARTGAAGAACTTGTTTCCAGTATGCAAAGCAGCAGCCAAACGGAGCAGCAATACTTACGTCACTCTTCCTGAACTTTGCTTTCAAGCTCTTCATGTTGATCACATTCAGCTTTCTAGATCTTTGAGGAACTTTTTATCCTTCTTCAATATCTAAACAAAAAAAAAAAAAAAAAAAAAAAAAAGGGAAAGGAAAATAAGATTTCCACTTGATAACATGCAGTTCCCTGGGAGTAAAACCTGACTTTAATTTACAAACCTACGTGGCCCTTGGAGGCTTTAGCCCTCAAGCTCTAGAAAAGATTAAGACAAACAATAAGAGAATTTTTTTTTTTTCTTAATCTTAAAAGCATGTTGCAGTTCAAGTATGACCTGAGAAGAACAAAGTGAGGCTTTACCAAAAGCTGAGAAGCGCCCCATGTTATACTAGCTAGAAGTAGATCAGGGGCCCATTCACACACAGTGCAGCCCCCTTCCCAATCCACAGCCCATCTGAGCAGTACGCGAGGGAATTGGCTTGTAAGGTGGGCAAAGTGGAAGTGCAGGCAAGTCGCCTCATTCAGCCACCTCTGTTGTGGGTCTGCACTGGGTAGCTGAAGAACCCACTGCTGTTTTATATACAAAACACAACCAGACAACGGAGCAGACGGGCCATCCGAGCAAGGACAGAGGTTATCACCAGGAGGAGAGTTTCACTCTTCCGCCTAAGAAACCATACATGTGTTGTCTGTCATGGCTGTTCTTAATTTGGCAGTGCACTAATCACAAGCAACAGCCATGCTCCCCTTTCCTCCCTCGCCAAGGGAGGAAAGCAGCAGCTGCAGACACATACCACGAGCTGCAGGAAAGCTGCAAGCTTACCCGGAGAACCGAGAAGCCCGTATCTAGAGCAAAGCTTCCTCCAGAAAGTCCCCACGTACAAAACATGACCAACCAAGACAAACGGGACAGGGAACAGAATAGGAGAAGCGTCTTTTCCTACAGCATAATAGGAAAAACTGAAAGAGTCTCATTCCAATGTGTTCACTGGAATAGCTAGCCCTTTTCCTTTGGTAGTTTTTTAGAGGCTATAAAAGTTCCTACTGAAGGAATAGTTTGAAAGTTGCTGTGTTGTACATGATCACTCTACTATGAGCAAGGATTTAAAATGCTATTACGTAGTACTGCCTTGGTAGAGTATATATGAATGCTTCCAGCAACACAAAACTGAGCACCATTCAGGAACAGCAATTAGTGCTAAGTAAACAYGTCATTTAAATGGTTGCCATATAACTATAGGATTGAATTAACGCACATACAAGCAGGTTTCTCCCCTCAAAAGAGCCTCAAACAGAAAACTCCACACACCGCATAGGGARGAATAAGTTTCCCACAGAACACACAGACCTGCAGCGGATTTTCTGCATGGGAAAATTCTGTGGGTTGTTAAAATACCCCTGAATCTAAATTGAGGGCTCCAGGCCCAGTCATTCTGAGGTCGTTTTGTTTTCCTCACTCCAGGTACATAGCCTCATTCAAAATCCTCATTTGAAGAATGGGCTTGTGAGGTTTATACTTGTGATGCTAAATCATGAAAGAAAAAACACAACAACAACAAACTCCACAGAAGCTTTTGACTCCCTGGTTTACATGAAAACTTGTCTAGTTGCTGTCCTAGCTGAATAACTGGAGTAGCTGCAAAATAACAACCTCAAAGAATTGTGTAAGTTGTGGAACACCTGGAAAGAAGGAATCGTCATGGATGGCTCTGAGAGAAGCGAGTCACTTTATTTGCATTGAGGCTAATCACTCTTTGGAGGAAGGGTGAAACTGCACAAGAGCTGTTGGACCTTCACTGGAAGGGAGTGYGAGCCTCAGCAACAGCTCCATTCTCTGCCAGCTTGTTCTCTAGCAACAGCCAGCACGATGAACGTTGGGAAGAGCAGAAATGCCAGGGTATGGACAAGACAAATGCCAGTACACATATCCAGGCCTCTTTGCATACTACAGCTAGAGACATAAAAGGCACATTGTTTTTAAAGCTCTTAGGAATAAAAAGGCGGAGAGCGCAAGAACCAAGAAACATCACKTAATATTCCACAGTCCCCAAGAAAACACAGGATTTTTTTTTATTTTAAAGGTTAAACATATCTGACTTTAAGTTAACCAGTATAATTAATCTAGACCATTACAAGAGAAAAAAAATCCACAAACAAGCCTGTGCCCATAGGGAACTGCATGGAACTGAAAGTTAGATTTTTTTTTTCCCCCCCAAATTCAGGTTGCCAAAGAATTTTCTTCTACAGTTTTTTTTYCCCCCCTGCTTCCCCCTGGCATTCTTAGCTGCTATGAATGAAATATTTGTTACAGCTCCCATGGAAGGTAAGTACCACACTACAGGTTTATGTGAGTGAAAACAATTCCTTGCAGATATACATGCAGAAGAGACGTAAATGTTAGACTGCCTAATATGAGGAATCTGTAGTACGATCTAATTAAAAGCTGTTGCAAGCTCTTTTAATGCGCTATCATTTTCCCCTGCCTGGAAAGGCAGAAGGGAGGTGTGCTGTACTTCTGTCAGATGCCAATTTATTATTTCTCCCCACAAAATACTTCACCTCTTACGTAAGCTCATTTTTATATGCTAAATTCAAAACTTAAATCCACAGCATAATTAAAAAAGCATACAGGAGCAGATCAAAACAGCACTCCTGGCTTTAGTGTGTGGGTCACATCTGTATCTTTTCCATAAGAGATAGTGCAACACAAACATTAAGATTACAGTTTGCACATCGTAATGTGCACAGTCCTCCGGCGGAGGAGATAGAAACCTGCGAGGCAGCAAGGGCTGCCTCCTCTTGGCACGGTTCCTAGAGGAGGAAGTCACCTCTCCAAGGGTGTGACTATTGGAATCAATGCAAGAGGAGGTCAGCATCCTGATTCAGCTGAGCTTTATGACAAGTGTTCGTTTGCCAGAGCAGGGAAAAGAGGAAGCAAGTAACACACTCCTCTTTTTATAGGATAGGAAACAACTACTAGGAATTCACTAGGGAGAATCAAAACATTTCAAAACAGCATTTCTGCAATGAATCACAGGTTCTAACAAGAAGTACTGTCTACCCGTAGTGGCATTTCTCTCCCTTCAGAACATGTGGTTTTTTAAAAAATAGAGAGCATCATCACTTTGCAGCTGTGGCAAGCTAGCAGTGGAGAAGAGCTCAGCTTCTGAGCTGCTCAGCAGCTAATGCTGATGACATGATTGAACCATTAGCTCCAAAATTAAATATCTAGTCCTCCATCTCATCTCTCTTCAGCTTATTATTAAGAAACAGCTTTTGGGAGTACGAGCCACAGAAAACATCTTTAGGTAAGCCTATTTTGTTAGGACAAGAGGCACTGAAATGGTGCTAATCTTCAGCCTCAGTTTATTGAAATTGTGTTTTAATATATGGTACAATCTTTAGGTTTAAACAGAAGCAGCGGCTTAGGGCAATCTGTGCCCTGATTTATGGCAGTATTTGTGCAAACCACAGTAAACAGCCAGACTGGCACAGTTTTTTCCTTTCATTAAGTTGCATTAAAATCTGAGCAATGTCTTTTAGACAACACTATAATTAAATCCTTGAGCAACCAAAGATGCAGTGAAGCAACAGCAAAACCACCTCAGGATACACTATACATGCTGCTCTTGCTGCTGACAGCCAGCCGTGAGCAGGGTAAGCTGAATTGGATTAGTTTTATGTGCCAAAGGTCTTGCATCTCCTTCAGAACACACCGAGAAGCCTCCTGCTTGGACAAGGCTCTTCTGCAGCAAAGCAGTGCTCATAGCATCATGATTTCCCCTTCCTCCTTGTCTGTCTGTCTTCCCCAAACCACCTCAAACATTTTTTTTCCCCCCATCTTATGGTCTTAAAAAGAAGAGCAGGAGACTCAGATCTGGCAACTTTAAGGGGAGAGCTAAAGGAACGCTATTGCTGCCACACATTCACAAATACACTTACGCGTAGAGGAAAACAAGGGTCTGCAGAGGTGTCTCCTCTCTCAGTTCTACTTTATTATTTTCTGGATGATCATTTTCCTTCCAAATAGCAAGCCCTGCTCTGGCTCAAGAAAGTAAACTCTTGTGGCAGCTAGTGGGGCATACAGAGCAGAGACATCCACAGCCCTGATGCCACTTCTGTTCACCTTCACTGCCCAGGGTGTCAAACGCTTCACACGCTGCAGCTCCCCTGACTTCCTAGCCAACCCAGGAGCACATTCAGCTCCTCTTCTGTGCCACTGCTGAGGCCACTGGGCCACGCGGAGGCGGCAGCCTTTGCCCAGCGCCTGAGCTGCTTGCACACGAACGCAGGGCACCCTGGAAAGGACACCCAGCACATCACATTCAACCTCCTCCCTTCCACTCAGCTGAGCGTGTTTCTCTCACCACCTCTCAGGCCAAAGCAGAGAGAGGCCTGACCAAGAGCAAAGGAAATGAGGGAACACTTCCCCACTCCATCGCCATAGCTCATTTTTTCCATCGTGAGCAACTCGTTCTCCTCTCACAGGGAGGATCATATGAAACAAAAACTGTTTAAAACTTAATACTCTCTATAAAGACAAATAATTCTTGGCTTGGTTAATCTCCTGTGTGTTTTTAGTGTCTTTTTATAATTAACAGGAGATTAACCAAGTTCAAGTACTATAGAAGAATGATTTATGCACCGTTAATCTCATTGGAAACAGCACGGGACATCAGACACCACAGGTAACCACAGCCTTGGGCAACTTAGTCCAACTGCTCCAGATACCCACAAATCACCAGCAAGGTGTGCTGAACTGCGACTGCCATAGACAGAGCATCACTATCAAATCTGCATGTTCCAACTGCTCCTTCCTCCAGCATCAGCGCTCTCTACCTCATCACTTCGTCTTGATATTTAAAATTTGCAAAATATTAATCTTTATTTTAACAGATCCAGTTATAACAACAGTACAAGCCTCTGTGAACCTCACAGACCTAACACAAACCTGTGCAATGCTGCTGATGCACAGATAGGTACAGCATGTTAAACGGTGTTTCCAAAACAGCCTTGGACAGCTAGGAGAGAGCTTGTATCAACAAGGCCTTAGACACGCTGAATTACAGGAGAAGATTAGAGGAAAAGCAGCAAAATGTGACATTGCTCCGATTTGTTTACTTGGCATATAAGCCAGTGCTCCAGGCAAAACTCTAGTGAAGTCCAAGGAAATTTGTCATTCCCTCACTACACTTAAACTTTACTCTGTTCCTACTCCAGCTCTTTTGTCTGGAAGTGTCTGTCAACCACATTCAGCTCGCTGAAGAGCACAGTAAAAGAGAGAGACTATCTACATGAGCGGGGACTTGCCACCGTCTTCCTCTGCTTTCAATTTCCCATCTCTAAAACAAAAAGCCCYCTTTGGGTGCCCCTCAATTCTTAGCCCAGACTCTTGTGTGATTGCACATAAGATACAGCGCTGCTCTGAACACTTTTTCATGCTTAGTGCTTAGGCCAGTGGCACTAGGCTGGAGCTGAAGCATCCAGCTGCAAACAGAAATAGAGGCAAAGTGACRCAGAGACTCACTTGATGGGGGTAAGATGCCAGGTTCTAAATGAGAAGCCCACATGAATAGCAGCGCCTAATACTTGTTTATTCTTACTCCCTTCATAACATTTTGTATCAATCACTCAACTAATTACTCCTCAGAACAAAAGAATCTGCACAGACACAACCTTAAACCTAAGCAGAGGCAAATGCACCGTTCTACGGACGAATAACCTGAAGTAGCTTATGGCAGAACAGTCACCTACTGGGGGGAAGACCAGACCCAAACTGCAATTTAATTCACATGGGACACCCACCTGTCCAGCTCCAGTGGCATAAACTCTGCCCTTACACTCTGGAAGGGCCTTGGAAGGGGATCCTGCTCTAAGTATTTCTGACTAGAGATGTTTCCAAAGACGATGCTAATGACAACTCCCCTCTTCGGCTCTCCAGTTCTTGGGTRGAAAAAATATTTTAGCTGATAAAAATGCAGCACATCTTTAAACACTACCTGAAAATTAGAAGATTTGGGTTGTTTACAAGTGAAAAAGCTAAGAATATCATTTYTTTTTTTTTTTCTTTAAAAAAAAAAGGAATTTGGCTATGTCCTATCATGACTATGCTATAAACTAGCTATTTATGCTATAAACTAGCTTGATAGCAGCATAAGCAACCTATCTTAGTGATAAGCAACTTTTACTTGTCTTTATTCAGATTTGTTGAATTGAATAGCAGCTGTACGGAGYGTTGCATAAACACTGAGGTAGAGTCTCCTGCTAGAGACCCGGCATTTCAAACACCTCTYTCAGGCTTCAGAAATCTCTGAATGTCTATGGCTCCATTACAGGCTTCTTGCTGGGGTCTCAAGCAAGTCGCTGTAGCCAAGACTTTCAGAAAGCATCCAAGTGCCAGACTCCCTACGGAAGTTTCAGGGTGTGTCAATACATTTGGGAATCCAGACCACAGGCTGCTGTTTCCTCAAACTCACGTGCAACAGGCACCTCCCTCCCTGCCTCTCAGCAGTGTGGAAAAGTGGAAAGTGCGTGGAAAGCTCCCGAGTTATAGACCCTAGACARAGGAGCACAAAAAAAAAACCTTTCCATCACTAGGGCTGAACAAACTCGGGCTCTCACCTTTAACCACTCCTTTTGGGTCAAAACTTGATGCCACATCCCATCTGTGAGTATTTTTAATAAAAGCAACAGCTCCCAGGTGCAGAACTACAGGGAGACCACCGCAGCTTTACGACTCCGATTACAACATGCACCTAAAATGCAAGACCTGCCCTGCAGAGGGAGGACCTGAGCCAAGACCTTGCACTTCTCAGGCAAATGCAAAAACCACCAGGCCACAGGATTCCCCCTCCAGAGCCAGTCACGAGCTGGGCACAGCAGCCACCACCTGCGTCCCTCACCACTCTCCTGCTCTGTGCATCCACAGGCATGGAGGCTCCTTGCTGACGCTCCAGCCATCCTCTGCAGCCACTTAGGGCTAAAAGCCTTGAGGTGGAAATCTGAGGTTACTTCCACATTTCCCCAGACCCACGTTTGCCACTGGCAGTTACACACAGATAAGCTCCACGATAAGGTACTGCTCGAGCTGCAGCTATTTGTACTACATCCTCCAGGCACATCGGTAAACAGCCCTCAAAGCGTGAGGAGCAGCACTTTGGGAGACAGCAAGTGCCGGCTGCTCGTCCACACCACCAGCCACTCCAAGGAAAGTGCTGGGGAAGAGGCTTTGCGGACTTGCAGGAAAGCCAGTTCCATGAATGCACAACCCAAAATGATGTTACAGATCGCTGGGCTCCCACCTACCACCCTACTACCAAGAGACACTCGGGATTTTCCATACCGTACCATCTCRCTGCCTGCAAGCGAGGCACTAGTGCCGAGATTGATTTGTTCTAGTTTGGCTTGTTTTCCCCCCTGTAGTTATTTCGAGCATTATCCCCATGCAAAACAAATCAGCCCACRAGCAGCTCTCAGAAGGAGGGCGATTAGGGTGTTGCTGCCGCAGGATTCAGACCTTGCCAGCCTCACGCACACGAACTTCCTTTCCATAGTCATGCCTTACCGAGGTGCAGGGAGAAAGGTGGGGAACATAAAAACAAAAAGCAGGAAAAGAGAAGCACAGAAAAGAACCTAAGAGGTGAGTGAGTAATCCCCTTGTGAAACACTCATATTGCTCAATGAGATGAGCATCTTCTCCACCTGATCCTACAGATTCGTTCCTCCAACGATGCAGGGGTGGAGGGAGCCCCTAACTGTATCTTTTTCCCTAGGGGAAGCACTCTTGGAAGAGGGAAGCGAGCAGCACAGGGCCGTAGGTGTTCGGGACGGGAAGGGCTGGCTGCRGCTCCTGCGGAGCGATGCTGCAGCTCAGGGCAGCCCCGGGCTCGGAGCGAGCGCGTTCTGCTCCGGCGCTCCAAGCTCCGTGCGGCTCTTATGCAACTCCCGTGTTTGTAAATAACGGCCCCCGMGAGCCCCCACGCGCGTGCGGGACGGGGGCGCCACGCGGCCCCCCGGCGGGCACTTACCCCGCGCTAACAGGGGCATCAGGAGGCCTTTCTAACGCGGGGACGCGCATTTTTTTGGCTTACTAAATACACGTGTTTTTTTAAAAAAAMAACCCACGCTGACCCCCAGCCGGGCAGCGCCCGCAGCGAGCGCCGCCGCACGAGCCCCGGAGGGGCCGCGAGCAGCCGGGACGGGACGGGACGGACCCCGGCGGGGCGGGAGCCCCCCGGGCTGCCCCGGCCGCGGCGGTTCCCCCGCGCGGGGCAGGGCCCCGAAACACCCGCGCCGGTTAAACCCGACGCGATCCCGTTAAAAAGACGAGGCCCGGTTAAAAAAAGGAAAGAAGGAAAAAAGCCCGACGGGGAAACGTCGCCCGCCCTGTCCTGCTCTGCCCTGCGCGCAGCCCCGCGTGGGGAGAAGTTTYCTCCTGTTGCGCGGCGGCGCCGCGGAGGGCGGGGGCAGGTGGTCGCCGCGCACAAAGCCCCCGTTCCGAGCGCTKAACGGCCGCACTCACCGCATGGAGCCGCCGCCGCCGCGAGCAGGAGCTGCGCACGGAACCGTTGCGACCGTTGGAGCCGTTGCGGAGGGCGGCGCCGCGCGCGCCCCGGGACGCTGGGGCCGCTCCGCGCGCGCGCCACGTTCGACCCGCGCGCGCAGGGTGGGGGGAGTGAAGGGGGGGCGTGACATCACTGCGCGGCCACGTGACCGCGGGGCTCCGGCCTCCCGCGGGGGGGGAGCGGGCGGGACTCCCCCCCACGCCCCGCCCCTCCCCGCGGGGGGCCCTCCGCGCGCGCGGAGCGCGGTCACGTGGCCGCGCGGGCGGGACTCCCCCCCCGGGGGGGGCGTGCGGGAGGGGGCGGGATGGCGGCGCGTTCGGTGTCCCCGCGTCACCCCGCCCAGGGACGAGGGGGGAGCCCGCCCACGGGGCACGAGGAGCGCGCGTGGGAGGCGGCGCGGGYAGCTCGTGCCTCTCGGGCAGCCGCGGGACTGGGGCAGCCCCCGGCCCCTCTCCCGCTCCACACTGGGCGCTGTCGGTTGGATAGCCCCGTGGAGCGCCGCTCCGCGCTTGGTTACCGGCGGCTCGGGGGTTGTCGGACACGAGGTGTYGCTGGGCTGGAGAGCCCGCGAGAGCCCTTTCCGTGCGGGACAAAGCGAGCGCCTTCCCRCGGGGACAAACTGCTCTCCCAGCGCCGTGCCTGCCGAGGAGAGCCCACGCGGAAAACCCTCCGCGCTTGGCTTACAGACCCCTGCCGGGTTCAGCAGCCCCTGCCAGGCACCCCACCCTGCACCCAGCGCTCTGCTCCGCGTCTTCCTGATGCTTCCCACGGGAAAGGTGCCCGCTCCGCGCTGCCACCTTCCCCTCTGGATGGGGTCCCATTTAATCACTCCGATCAGTCCYTAGTCTTTGCGGCCCACAGAGGTATCAGCACCCTCCAAAGAGGAGAACTGGAAGTGACCACTTCACAACTCCAGGACATGATTGCAGYAGTCACAAGGGTTATTGTTAAATGGATACCTCCTTATCACCAGAAGYGTTTTTCCCTCTGCTCATGTGCAGCCCTAACCTTGCTCAATTTCTTTCATATTTGTTTCACTTCTGAGAACAACTGACTTAAAATACCAACACATTTTGCTCCTCTTTTCTTACATAAAAAAAAAAAAAACACACATACCAATATTACTATAATACAGTAAATGCTGAGAATTTAATTTGCACAGAAACAATAAAAATAGGAATATTATAGTTCCTTGGCGATGCTGGCTTAGCTATAAAGCATACTGCATAAATGCAATTATTTCTAATTCCACTTTTTTAAGTAAAATACACACAGTATGTTTTAAAAGCCTTCTGCCTGCTTGTTCCAATGCCAGCAAAATTCCATGTAAACACATGTTACCAACATGACACTTATTAAATAATTTTCATGTTGGTAACACGTGTTTAACCGCAACGTCTTATGTCTGGAATAGTTCATCATCTCCCAAAGAGTGAGGCAGGATAATGGGTCTCTGGACTTTGCAGCGRCAGGTAGCTCAAATTTATTAAACCATCCTAATTAAGAGTGGTTGTTGAGGTAAGAGGCACAGCGTTCGACCTGCTGGAGGTTGCTTCCCCACTCTCAAAAGCTGAGTATTAGCACAGGGGCCGTGCGCTTCCCATCCCCGTGATTCCTTCGCACGAGAGGCGCCCGAAGAGGATGGCAGGGCAAGAGAATCTCATCCTCGCTTAGCTTCTCATGGAAAACATCTCTGTGGGASACGTTGCAGCCAGTTGTAATTCAGAGCAGCTGTGCACTGCAATGAGGGCGAAACGAATCCACCCAAACCCTGCTAGATACTTCTGCATAAGGGAGAGGCCTGAAAGTGGCTTCTCACAGAGACATCTCAGCAATATCTTCAGTCCTTACCACTGTGTTTGCCTTGTCTTGATATTATCTGCTAACCAGCTTGCCTTGTTTATCCATCTATCTATATTTTTTGTCCCGCTTCTGGCTATTGCCTGCTCCAGAACACAAAGTGCAGGTCACAGCTTCACTTAAAAATTATTTACAAAGAAAATCTGATTCCTGAACTGCTTCCTCTCTTCCCTCTCACCCTCCTTAAAACTTGTTTCATAAGTTGTGCCACACTCTCTTTTTCCTTGTTGGACTTGTTTTGATTATTATTTCTAATCTAAATACAGTTTGCTTTGCKAATGCTGGGTGGTATTTTTTCCTGAAGGACCATTTAAAGAAAGTTTGGCTTAGATTTTGAGACAGCTTTGTTCTTGGGGTGTTCCTTGCTGTAGTAAAATACTTTAGTAAAATATTCTACTGTGGTAAAGTACTATTTTTACCCTTCACTCCCCTCCCCTTGAAAAAAAACAAAAGATGTAAGAAATTCACAACTAGAGCTACTTAGACAGCGTTCTTGAATTGAGACAAAACCTTGGCAGAGAGGGAAGAATAGCCACTGGTTTCTCTTGAGGTRATCCTTTAAAAGCAGGGGGTAACACCCTCATGTTGCTGCAGGGAATTGTCCAGATTATTTCAGCTTCAAGTTTCCTGATTGGTATCTCCTCTTCCTCCATCAATCTCCCTTCTTCCTCATGTTCTTTTTACATCCGTACAATCCTCTTCACACCTTTCTGCATTGAGTGGCACTCCATGAAACTTGCTTGACCTCTTCACAGTCCTAGGCTTCATTTCTAGGAAAGATCCTGAAAAATGTAGTATTTCTGTTTCTGAGATTCCTCCTGCACTGCCTGATCCTGCTTTGCTGTGGCAGCAAGCGGCACTGCGAAGTTGCACTGCCATCGGTTGCACCCTGTGGATTTTGTATGCCCTTTCTGTAGGAGCAGGTTCCTGCTGTAGGACCAGAAATCAGGAGACCAAATGGTCTGGATCACTTAAATCCTTCAGGGATTTCACAGCAGAGATCAGCTGGACCTTGTCTTAGAGAGCAGCTTTTCTGCTGAATGGACTGACTGGATTACAGCTTGGGCGAGTTCCACTTAGGAAAGAGAACAGTCCTCCAGAAATATAGCTTACTCTTCTGGCTCTATAAAAGACATTATCTGCCTCTAGATAGATTTTTTTTTTAGTATGATCTGCAGCCATTGGAATAATCAAAAGGAATTAATGCAATTCTTTAACTACAAAGAATAAAAATGTTCTTTTTTTTCTCTTACTTTCTCACATTATTATGGAAATCAGTGCTTGCATTAGTGTCTTCAGTATGAATAYGCTTTTATAGACTTAACTAGGGAAAAATAATTTCTTGGCCTTCTCATAAGCTTATTTTATGCATCTTCCCTGCAGGGACCACAGCTCAGATCTGCAAGGCAGTGGCCTTGATGATCTAATGCAGCTTTCCCACAGAGACTCGTCCTCAAAATTATTCCATAACATATTTAATTCTTAAATCATTTTCAAAGCACAAGTCCATGGAAACAACAAAAAAGGAATTACACACTCATTTCACAAATAGACTGTGCCTAAAATGGCAGTGCATTTGTGTGAATAGTTAAAAAAGGAGTAAATACGTTTTGCTTTGTTTTGTTCTGTAAAACATTTTGTTTTACAGAAAGCCTCTGCAGTCAGTAAGGTCACTGTTCAAGTAAGCAGTAAGAYCTTTGGAGTTAAGGCTTTGTTAAAAATCTGTCCCAGATCAACAGGGCCTATTTCAGCTCTGTGCACCCTGAGTAGCAYCCCTGTGTTTTGTTTCTGTAGCAGAGTGCCTCATTCCCACCTACACAGTCATTCCTGCACGGGACCATGGCAGTGCTGTGGGTTTCACGTTGCTCAGATTCCTCCTCCACGAGCACCAGAAAGAGTTTCTCTCCTCTGAAATAAATTCCATCTTCTTGGCCCACAGATACTCAGGGAATAAGSGGGGTGCCAGGATCACTTGCAAGGAAATGACTCTCTTCACAGCCTCAGAGGTTGCCCTGCAAGCCCAAGGGCTGCAAAGCTGTCACATCGTTTGGGAACCCCAGCACGAGCTCCCTGGCTCGCAGAGCCCAGGAGAGCCCACCTTGCACAGAGCCTTACGCAAACAGAAAGGGCTCTTTGAAGGCCCACCGCTCTAAGTCCTGAAAGGCCAGTTGCCCAAGAATAACCAAAAAGAAGATTATACTAATCTGAGGATCTCTAAAGAGCAAAATCCATCGTATTTGGTTATGCTGGAGAGCACCTTGATTATGTTGTAATAGTACAAAAGTCAAAGCGGTTCCCACAGTCGGTSGCCTTTGCCTGGCATGTTTACTGCTCGCCACGCAGAGAGCTGCTTTGTCTCTGCTCTTGCTCCAAGGTTCTTTATTCCATACATGATCTGTAAATCAATTTCTTCCTCTATTTCAAACCAAGAAAACCCACATTCCTGCATATTTTATATGACTATTTACATGACAGAGAAACCAAGCACCTTGCAGATAACATTTCTGACTACCTTTTTTTGGGAGGGGTGGATTGCTCATTACAAGATTTCTTAATGTACTCGGCATTTGCAATCTTCAGCTTCAACTATGTCCCATGCTGTGTTTGCATGACACAATTTCTGCTTCTGGTATTTCAGGAGAGCTGCAAAATCCCATATATGTTTTTGTTCTCACTCAGCTATTGAAGAAGTGGGTTTCTTACTGTCTCCAGTAGAATTCAAATTTTACTGTGTCAGTGATCTGCTTTTTAAAAATGATAGACCTTCGTACCACTTATTTTATGGTTCTTCATTTATATTGAGACTTCAGGATCCTTTTGTTGTATGATCAAATCAAAATGGAAAAAAAAAGAGAAAAGTTAAAGATTTGTTTTGTTTGTATCACTATAGTCAAACTAACAATTTGTCTGGATCTGATTCATATTTGCACTCAGAGCCCCTTGTCTCTGCTGGAGTCAGTGCAAACGAGTATCAGGCATTCTTTTTTACTTCTCAAAGATGACTATAGACATCCAGGATCATTAGCAAAAAAAAAAAAAAAAAAAAATCAAAGGATTGGAAAATGGGACAGGATCCAAGGTTAAGACTCTGTGATTTAATGTGGAGACCTTGGAGACTTCTGTACTTTGCACAAGGACAGATAAAAATCTTATGTAATCCTGCTCCAGCAGAGAGTCTTTGCATAAAGATCTGTACAAATGAAGGACCTAAAACCAGCAGATATGTAGGAAACAAATGAGGGAGAATAGATCTTTGGTGTCTTGTGCTTTGGTATATTGCTTACAGATTTGTGCCAAACCAAAACATCACAAATGAGTGCAAGTGAATGTAGAAGAATATGAATATGAATCCAAGGTCCACGTTTCATGAGGTGATGAYGTCTGGGTTTGGCGTCTCAAAGGTAAAAATGCTAAAGCCATGTTCTGCAGAGAGCTGAACAGCTGTAAATTCACTGCACAGGGTCAAAGTCCAAACTGAGAACCTGGAGCTATATCTCCTTCATCTGCCCAAGGCATAGGGCTCTGTGCTCGCTTGCCTACATTTCTATGCCTGCCAACATGTCGAGACACCATATACCATATTCTGCTGGCTTCTCTGGTCTTTAAGGATGAAATAATTCTTCTGCCCTGGTATGACTCACAGGATCACATCAYGAGAGTGTCAGAAGGTCATAGCGGTCACCAGTTGGGTGATCATCTGTCCTCCCTTCTSCTTCGCACACATTCATCCTTTCTCCATGACCAGTTGTGGATTCATATGCACATGACCAAGTCTAGGAGAAATCTCACCTTCTTTTCCCAGTCACAGAAACACATGCACCAGGATGCTCTCACCACAAACTTGTCTTCTGCTTTCCCCTTGCAGCAAGCATACCACTGGTCTTTATTTCCTAGAACCACTATGATTGACCTATGACCACCTTGACCAATTCCTCTCCCTCTGCTCATCTTCCAGATGGAGATTTGGAGCATATATACAGATATGTCCAGCTATCAGCAACACCATCCTGCAGCATAAAAGTTCTCTTGCAGGGAGGAGAGGATGAACTTGTCTCCCAGGTGTCTCTACATGAACCACTTTCATTCTCTTGCTCAAAGAGCTGGCACTTTGCAGTGAACGCAGTGAAGCTACAAGCTCAGAGCCTTTCCAGGGTGCACTAGGTAGCTRAAGGGCAGGTGGAACTCAAGGGGTACCCAGAAATGCACTCCTCATCCACATGTGGTGGTCACAACAATTTGATGCCAAGTTAGATGTGCTCAGACACATCTGAGCAACCTACGGTGGTGGCAAAAGTCTTGGCTTTTGCTATTCTAGACTTTTGAAACAAGCTTCCTATACATATTTTAATCTCATTCCACCTCAACAAATTTCAGCTCACCTGGAAACATATCACCTGTAATTGCATTCCATCACTTTCAAATTCAAGTGTTTATTGCCGATTCTACAGGAGTTTTGCTCCTCTGAATGCTGTTAAATCCGGTTTGCAGGAAGTAGTCTGCAGAATGAAATTGTGATCACATTCACTGTGAATGAATCTGAAAAATAATTACTTTTCAAAGGTAGCAGTTAGATGGTAACTGCTGAAAAAAGACAGCCTTTGATACTCATTTCATCCTTCAACATGTCTGTGCTTCGAGATATTTGTTTGCAGCAGTTAACATCCGAAGCAATCCAGTGCATCATATTAATATAGTGGACTACACCGCTGCTATGCAAAGAGTTAACACTGAGAAAGAAAAGTCCATTTGCTGTGAAAGTCTTTATTAATGTGATTCATGGAACCAGAAATTCCCTTGGGCATGGGAATCTTGCTTTTGAATTTCTTTTTCRTTTTTGTTTCTGACAGGGCTTTCATGCAACTCTTGAACTTCCACTGACCTCTGGCTTTGGCTTTGTCAGCACTGTCCTCTCCCATGGTTCTGCTGACATTTCTGTGAACTTCACCTTCCCACCTGCCGTCCTTTGAGTGTATAAAATACTATCCTTTTCCCTCAGCAAGGAATGCATAGTATAGAAGTGAGTGGGCACAGCGAGAGACACCTTCCAAGCCAGGATAATAACAGCCCTGTGTGCACATTAGCAAGGCATTTGGTCCATTAGGAGAAGATCAGAGCAGTTGGAGCAGAGGCCCCGTATTTACACTGCATGCAGTTGGGAGATGTTCCTTCAGACAACACTTGATCAGGTCTCCTATGTAAGACATCCCCAATGTAGGTGCTTTGAAGACACCRAAAGTACAAATCATTGGTTTAGATGCATGGGCTCCCACGAGAAGTTGTAGCATATTTAAAGGGCATCTGGAAGGGATCTTCTCCTGAACAGACTCTAATGCTGCACCAAGACTGCTCTGCAGCAAGAGGGTATGATGGGGAAGCACACGTTCAAGCCACACCAAATCAAAAGTAGCCAAAGCTCCATGACTTACTCTAGCTTGGTTTAGGAATGGGAGCCAGGACAAGCTGTGCAAATCCCTTCTCTGCCTGTGAAGAGGTTGGGTTGCATGATACATATCAAAGCATGAACGCTATATCAAATTAAACTCAATCCTTGCCGTGCCAATAGACCTTCACAGCTCTGTTCAATATGTGATGGAGCAAGATTGCTATCGGTATTTAGCAGAATTTAACCCCCCAAAAAAGATACTGCTCTACACAAGTGGTATACAAAGAATCATTGGTTTAGGGTGGAGTAGTTTCATGCTTCTCTAGCCCAGATGGTGCAGCAAAGAATGTTATGTTCCTTATAAATGACATAATTGAGATAATAAGATAAATCCTTTTGAAAAAAGATTACAACTGTGTTGCAATTAATATCCAAAATTGAGAAGAGAAATTTTGCTTTTTTGTTTGTTTGTTTTTTTATTTGTTTTGTTTTTTTGTTCCTTTTTCCTCACCTGGACAGTTGAAAAAGCCAATTTCAGAAATCCTCATTTCTGTTCATTCTTAGCGTAAGAATTTTAACACAAAGTTCTCTTTACTGGGCTGCATACTATACATGGGAAATACAGTTTTTAATGTCAAATTTTGTATTTCATGAGAAAGCTTATGAATCAAGAACTCTCTGAAAAATACTCCACCAGCCTCAATTTAGTGTCAGTTCAAGCTAATACAATAGCTGCATTCTCATTTACATTTATAATGTTGACTTATACTATTTATTGCAAGTGAAGTACTTTTAAAGTGGATGTAAATTACACTTTTACTCCTTGACTTGCCTTAGTGTAAATAAGAACCTGTCCTGACTCTTGAGTCTTTCCCTCAGCTAATATTATGTAAGCAGCCGGTCTGGAGCCAGATCTGCTTTCATTTACACTCTTACAGCTCCTAGGGACTTTAGGGCCAGTATGGAGCTYGGATACTTATTTTTATGTCACCATTAAAACTAATTATGAGAGAGTTAACAAAAGCTCTGGATTGCAAGATCATGACTGTATCCTTTACCAGCATTCTTGTCATACCAGTAGAGATGGCAGATTGGGCTGCTTATTTTCATTGGTCATGAGCATTTTTTAATTCTCCTTACTTACTAACCACAGGATGCAGGCTTGGAATTTGCAGCTGCAAAAGCAAATAAGAAATAAAAATAAAAATAAAATAAAATAAAATAAAATAAAATAAAATAAAATAAAATAAAATAAAATAATAAAATAAAATAAAAAATAAGAGAAAATCCTAATAATCCCAGATCAGCGTGTCCCAATAATGCGGAGCTACTTCTCTGATTATGTATGTGCTGTTTTGGGTTAGGCTGCATCACAAGCTCAAAACTGGTTAAGCAAACAGCTAAGTAAGATACATCTCTGCTCAGAAATGTTATAATACTTGTTAGCAAAAGGATATTATGCTTATAAATTGTACTGTCAAAAAGAATCCCTTTTATCATATATCCCGTCAACTAATAATTGTTGGAGCATTTTGTCTGGAGCTGCAGGAGAGGTTTATTGCTACTTCCTGGTCCTTGAAATTCTCAAAGGGCAAGCATTCATTTATGGAATTAAAATGAAAAAACACAGATGGCCCGTGTTGATAACCAAACTAAAAGCAGTTAGGAGCCAATCCTGGAAACATTTACTTACTGGAATAGCTTCTTCTCACGCGAATACTTCTATTAAAATAAAAGGGATTAATAGACAGGAGAAATAACCAGAGTTAATAAATATCAGACAAATAACTAAAATCTGTTGCTGTATGTATATGATGTCCACTTATAAGACCTCAAMAACAGTTATATCCTTCAATCATTTTTCCCTCATGAAAATATATTAATCTAAGCTTTTCCCTTCTCTGCTACAAAAGTGATCTGATAATCAGTAAAAGAGAGTATATATTTCTCATCAAAACTCCAAACAGAGTCAGGTTGGGACTTCATAGATCCACTAAGCAATAAGGACAATAATTGGTGATTAATTTAATTTAATTGGTAAGAACCTACCTTAAGATTTTTTTTTGCTTTGAGATCAGATCCATAAAAGCAAGAATACATGAAGAATATGAAACATTTTTGCTGAATATTGGGACAGTGTCTGTAAAATCGGAAATTCAACGTATCGGAATCTTTCACAGACYATCCTATTGGGACTATAAATGGAGCGTGGAAGGAATCTTTTCTGATGTCAAGAGCAGCCATTAAACATCATTTACATTGATGTTTTCCTGGCCTAGAAGATAATGCAGGTTTTGTACCTATGCATGCAAAGAAACACCCTGCATTCAAAACTTTCCATGTTATACACTTAAATTTTCGGGTGCCTGTGCGTTAATCAGCCCTCTTAAAGATTTCTCCATTAATAATGAAATCAATTAATGAAATAAGTCTCTTCCGTTGCTGCCTCCCTTCTCCCTCCCCCGTGCCTTGTGTCTTTCAGTCTCATCCCATTTGCTCTCCCTTTGGATTTTTTTCCTTTACACTCCCCTTCACCCCACTGCCCTCTTCCATGTTGTACTCTCTTTTTTTCCCTGTGTGGCTCTCACCCCTATTTTTGCCTCTATTTCTCACTTTCTTAAGATATTTTACTGCTTTGCCTCTCTCCTCCTCCTTTCTCTCTCCCTGCACCTAGATTGATGTCATTTTCTCCCCATGGCCCAGGAATCTTCCAGGTAGTATCCAAGGAAGGGCAGACGGAGCTACAAGACCTACAAGACTTCTTTCTTTCTTCCTTCTATAGACTATGTTGCTAGAAGAAGCAATCCATCTATAGACTATGATTTAATTAATATACCCAGATTTATATGTTTGTCTGGCCCACTTCTACACAGGGAATGAGACAATCTTATGCTGTAGAAAAGAAAAACAGAAGAAAGAAAGTGTCTTTCTATGAACAAGTCTGACTGCTGATGCAACCTACTGGATAACACACTGCCTTCCCAGGGCCTGGATCTCCTCACAGCCCCGCTGTTGGTTACCTAGGAAAGGAGAATGGCACTTGAGCATGCCCCRAAAGTCAAAAGACTGTGGAAAAAACGATTAAAGTTAGTGATAAATTCCCTCAATCTTTTGCACCAAAACAGGCATGATTTCCCCGGCTGAACACTGGGCTTCCCCATCCACCTCATCAGGTCCCCAGCTGGCCTCAAGTAGATTGGCATTTTTAGGTATTTTTGTGTTTGGAACCGAAGTCAAATTTGTACTAAACCATTTTCATATCACTCTGATGATGAGAAGGGCTCCTTGAGTGGCCRCAAGTTTCATTAGCAGCTCTGACTGATGTGACAAGGTGTCAGAGCAAAGGAATAGCTGGGCCACAGCACAAGCAGCACAGGCTCAGGAAGGAGTTTCCAAGAGTATATGCCTTGCGAGGAGAAGACCTTTACCTTTTGCAAGCTGCTAGACTCAAAAAAAGATTAACGGAGTGGAACTGTGTGACAGGCTCTRCATATGACGAGACTGAACGCCCACAGTGGTCACTTAAAATCTTTAAAATCCATCTGTTACATTTGTTTTCACTGTAGATCTTTATCTTTTCTGAGTTGCAAATGCCTGTAAAGGACACTGCACTTTGCAACAGTAGGAGTATCGGGGTATAGTAATGTTCTTTGCATGCTTTGACCTTTGAACAGAATTAATGTGGAAAATCATGAATAGAACTTTTTAAAAGGAGGAAAAATTGTGTGAAGGAATCTCTAGCTGAACATGATAGCCYTGTTTGCATTTATAATCTCTGAGGTTTCTGGAGCAGATTTTGARTAGAAATTCCATGTTCATGCTCGGGTCACTGATAAAATCACTGCTRTTTATGTGCTCTGAATAACTTAATTCTGTGGAGTACAAGACCTTCTCCTTTCCGTTCTGCTGAGATCTGCCCCGATCCTCCACCCTGCTCCTTCTGTCCTGGGCAGTACTGATCTGGGAGATAGGAGTACTCCATAACTGCGTGATTATGGTTTGAAGGCTCTGTAAATGTTTTAAAAGCGGTAATAAAAATGTGTGACTGAGCAGCTACAACAGATCAGATTGGAAAACCTTTCTCATTACTATAAAGACGTCACTCAAATACATGTGTTGGGAGGGAGTTCTGTCAACAGAAAGAAATTCCATAGGAGCAAGGGRTCTAGATCAGGATTTCCTAAAATTTTGATCCTGGAGAGAGATTCAGAAATGATAGCGTATAAGTTAGGGGCAGCATGAGAATATTATCTGGTCGGTGTTTKTAACAGGACAGCCTCAACCCAAGGGTCCCTCTGTGGCCCTTAAAAGGCTTTGCAGTCTGCAAGTGGCCAGGGAGGCGCAGGGGAGGTGGGGAAGGCATGTTTGGAAACCCTTAAGCTAATGATAACCCTGATGCRGGTCAGTTATAAAAACACAAGGTCGTCCTCCAGCAAAACCCCCACACTGGAGCGAAAGAGCCTTCTGCCTCTGAAAAGCAGGGAGGATTTTACCTGGGTGGTTTCTATATGCACTACACGTACATATATGCAGAGCACGGCCTCGGAGGCAGCTGTGTCAGCTCTGTTGAGGAAGCTGCAAGTTGTGGAGTTAGTGCTCAGATTTCAGGATGGAGAGAGTGATGGGGACCCTTCAAGTGKCTTTTGCACAGGGAAAGATGTGTAGGTCAACCCTAAAAAAGCTAGGGAGCTCTGTGGGTATTTCTGACTCAATATTATCCAGTTGATACTTGGTTTTGTGGGCACAGCGCAATCAAGCTGAACTTTAAATGAATGGTTGAAGCAAAAAATAGGGGCAGATGGAGAGCGAAAGGGGAGAGGGCTGAAAATTTATGGTTTGTGCTAACGTATGTTAATCTCTTAAACATTTAAGCAGTGCAGGAAAAGCAGAATATATACAGCAAATATTTTTCATCCATGTGAACACCTAAATAGGAATTTAATGTGTCCTGTTTGTGTGCTTAACCGCATCCAGTAATCATTGACAATATACAATGGGTGAGGTTGTTTGTTTTCTGGGTGTGAAAGAACAAATAAACATATGTTCAGCATTTAATAATTCTCTTTTTGTCCTGCTTTCCTAATGTGTCCTTTCCAAATTTGTTTCCTCCTCCTTTTCCCTAACTGAATTTCATGGCTTTTCTGTGTGGCTTTAATCTTTATCTGTATATTTTTTCTCAAACACACTTTCCAGTTTCTTCCACTTCTCATTTCTGTCATTCTCTAATATTAGATTTTTTATAATAATAATAATAATAATAATAACAACAACAACAACAACAACAACAACAACAACAACAACTCTATAGAAAAGAAAAGTTTAGTCAGATCTACATAACCTGTATTTCCTGTTTTCCTATATATATTCCTATAGTTTTTACACATCCTCCACTCTTCTTCCATTCCCTTAGCCTGCCAGTGCCCTGTTTTAGCCAGGTGTGGAGAGTGACCTTCGCTTGCTGCATGTGTACCAGCCATGGTGCAGTATGGTATGTTCCTGAGAAAGCCCATATGGCAATCAAGGTTACCTTGGACTAGAACTAGAGCAGGACTGGTGAAAGCCTTTCATGAAGAATGAAAAACAAGTGTTTTCTGCTATAACTGTGTTCTATTTTAGGTATATTCTGCTGCGTGACATCCGCTACTTGAGTTAAATACTTCTATGGTRGATCTGGCCTTAAACAGGATTGCAGTCAGCTCTTGCGTAGGGGTTGCCTCTTCCCTCAGGGTGTTTCTATAGAAGTGAGGGCCCTGCTGCAATTCCATGGGAATGTCCCAAAGCTGCTGGTGCAGCTGTCTGCTCTTCCAGAGACGTGAAGCAGGGAGGCATCGCAGGCCAGGGCTCAGCTCTGCCCTTGGCCCATTACTTCACTTGCACAGATGGACCTGGTTGCAAGGGCTCCGAGAGCTGCTTCCAAGGCGCAGGTCAGAGCTTGGGGGTGTTTTTMAGGACTGATATTGCCTCGTATCTGGTGTAAGCAGAGTGCAAGGGGAGTGCTTGACATYTTCCCCCAAATTAGAGGTCCCATAAGGGACCTCTCTGTCTTCCAGGTGGAAATCTGCAGCTGATGCAGCCTCACTCATTACAGAGTTTCACAACACTCGGTTTCTACCTCTTTGTCATTTGCCCTTTGCTTAAGCATAATCTTGTAAAGTGTATTTAACCAGGTCAAAATATTTTAGTGTAGTTTTAGCAAAAAGTGTTTCTCAGTGTTTGACAATTGCATGAAAAAACAGCCTTGGCCACAGCTCTGTAGTGTAACCTCCCGGAGCCCCAAATCAGGCTGTGATCTTCCAATGATCTATTACCTGCAACCAGCATCAAGACAAAGTGGATGCAGACACGTTATGCATGAAGAATTTACAAACAGAAGGAAGGAGAAAATGGATTTTAAAGATGAGATAAAGCAGGCTAGACATGGCATTCCTAGTGAATGCAAAGCCGTGAAAAGGGGATATGTTACACAACAGAGGCAGACAAAATAAGGGAACATCGTTCTGCATGTGGGAGGTGTTAACACCTCACGGGCACCATGTGTGAGGAAGGACTGACAGGYAGCGCTCTAGAGTCCCGCAAGAGGCTGAAGATATTCTAGTATATTCTAGAATATATTAGCTTTTAAAAGTCCTTCCTTCATATGCTGTAAAAGCATTCCAGAAAAGCTCTCTGCTCAATGCAATCACAAGCTCCATAAACAGAAATCCCTGACACATCAGAATCACCCTGTCTGTGACAGTCCTCCTCCCACCACAGAGAGCACAGCAAATCCTATTTTAGTTCCAGAAGCCTGATGTCAAAAACCGCTTTTAGAGTCTGCAAGAGCTACAGCRTCTTCACATAATAAGAAATGTAAAATCCAGTGGCACCAGCAGTTTGCACTTCCTACTTGGCCACAGGGAAGGTGGGTGGAAAAAGGAGCTTCCTGCCTCTGAGTTCTAGCAAAGTCTAGTAGTTACTTGTTTAATTATGTGGTGGATTTGCTGGCCTTCAGCTGGGAGGAGCAACAAAACTGCACGCAATCTACAGCTACCGAGCTTGTACTTCATCAATACCCTTTTCCTTTCCCTCCAGTCCCTCAGAGAGAGAAACAGGGRCTCCGCTTCATGTCATGCCGACCCCAAAGATGTTCAATAACATTACGTCAATTCAGCTGAGTCTGGCCGTCAACCACAGCAGCATCGATCGAGGAGGAGGCTGCCAGAGGGGAATGATGACGGTTTGCAGCCCATCACCCTCAGCTGGAAAATGCACATGTTCTTTGAGTTCTGCCTGCCCGAGCCCTGCTGCTACGGGGTATTTACAAGCTTGATCTTGATTAATGGGAGGAGAAATGGAAGGAAGCTACATGTGAYACAGCATCTTATGATCACTCGCAAGCCCAAGCGCTTATCTCGTGAAAATCATACAGCTTCCTCTCCACCTTGGCTCTGGACAGTAAAACACAACCCGTAAACGTCCTGCTGGAATACTCCCAAATTCTTAAGTCAATAGGCATGTTTGTTTCAAGCAATATCAATCTTTCCCAAATAAAATAGAAGTGCAAATGGCAGAACTCAACTGCATTTTGAAAGGGAGCTTTAGCTGCCAGCCATCTAATTATGTTTATGCGATTCCCTGCCCAAAATGCAAGTCGTGGTGCACTGGTGAAATAGGAAACCTTCACATTCCAGAGGGTCCAGACATCACAGAAACGACCGTGGAAAGTTCGCGCGGCAGGTCAGCAGCCACGGCGCGTCTGAGAACTGGGAAACTCACTGTCCGCCTGCGATCCCGGCAGGAGCGCGGGCATGCCAGAAAGTGTGCCAGAAAGCTTAGGAAGGCCGTGTGGGTGTGCAAGCGAGGGGGTGTTTAAAGCCATTAGCTGTCTAACATGAATGTGCGCACTATTAACTGAGAACATTACAGTCAGATAATCCCTGCTTAAGCTGATTTTTGGTGGTTAGATATCCTTTATTAGAGTTACAGAACAATTCCCTGCTTGTCCCGTTTCCTTGACACAGCAGTGTTCTCTGCACATACTAAAAAATGATAGAAATCAGTCTAAATTCCTAGTATTATGAATGTAAGTTCTTCACAGCAAGAAGAAATTCCTTTGCTTTCCAGACATGACCGCAAGCCCATTTAGCCTTCAAGAGGCTGTTATTCTGAGTAAATTTATCAAGCAGAGGGTATAAATTAGAGAGGAGCAAGAATCAGGAAGCTGGATCCTCACCAACACCCTGACCTCGGGCATATTTCAATTACTTTCCAAATCTGTCAGCTGGGACACTTTTCTATAGAATAGGCCAAACCCAAACCCTTGATCTGGACATGCTGAAATTTTGCAAAGGGATTCAGTTTCAGATCTGAACAACATAGTCTGAGCTCACATAAAGCTGAAGCCAAATCTGTCACTGCAAAATAATGACTTTGGGTGACTCCATTTTGGGGTGTTGGATCGCATTTTTTCTTTGAATGTGGGTGCTTGAAATATTTTGAACATACACTTATTCTAGAGAGAGCTGTGCCTTACATCACTTATCACTATTTAAAAGTCATGTCCTCCATAGAATTTTTAACGGACGTCAGGACCTACTTGGAGTTTATTGTTTTAAAGATAAATAATGGCTTTAATAATAGAAGAATGGCTTATTTCTATACATATATGTATACATACATATTTTAACTCATCTGGCACAAATATTTGGAAATCTAACTCAAAGTGTGGAGCTCTATGCTTCAGCTTTTCATACTATACCAGACATGCAGCCTGCATTATCCTCTCAGAGATGGACATGCTGAAGTCAATAGTATACATTGAAGAATGTATATGCATTAACTTCAATACATGCTAAGGAAATCCTACAAGCACATAGCTTTCCCCAGATTTCAACACCACCGGTGGATATATCCTAAATTTTTGGCTCTGTAGTCCAGAGGGTGGTCTGGAAAAGACAAGCCATCTATCATTTTAAGTGAAACATTCCTTTAACCTCCAGGAGAGGTGGAGAGCAGTGTAAGGCAAAGGCAACACTGCTGTGTGCGAATGGCATCAGAAGGATCAAACGTGACCAAGGGCAAATTTTGTTGTGATTTGCCCTTTAAGCATTACAACTCTGAGGGCTAAGCAATTGCATAAATGACCACAGAATTCAAAGCAAACTTAAGTCCATCTTAAAGTTAAAGCAGTCTTAAGATTTACTTAACATTAATAATGTTTTACTTAGCATTAATAGTGTTGTCCTTAAGCTGAAAAAGTGAATTGTAGATGCTCAAGCTAAAAGTGACAAGTGATTTCTTGTCYGTAAACCAGTCTCTTAGCAAAGCAGAGGATACTTAACTTCTCACCATCCTTAAAATAGCACTGCACTGGGGTTTTTGCTGTAGCACTCTTGCTGTTTACTGGCCTTTCTCTGTTAATGGCTGTACTTTTTAGATGAACACAGAACATACGTTTTTCATTTCCTTAGAATAGTGAGAAATCTTTTCACAGAAACTGCTGCCTAAGCAAATTACAAGCCTGTAAKATTTCCATTAAGAGATCTTTCTTTTCCCGGTGTCGAGCGCTTTTGGTGGTGTATTATGAAGTCCAAAAACATGGAGTGAAAATTGTTCCTGTGACCACAGAAGCATTTTAGATTTTTCTGGTGAGGTCCATATCCAGGTTGTTTAAATATATGTTTGATTTACGATTTCTTTCCCCCTTCGTAAGTTATAGGGCTGTGGAAGAGATACAGATTTATTTCTAAAAAAATGTGTCTAAATGGGAACAGGACTTTAACGGGACTTAAATTACACTTTGCCCTACYGGGGATAAATAGGCACATCCAGATGGTTACTGCAGAAGTCTGCAACTAGCTGAGCAGCTTTATGGGGATCATTACTGGCCAAAACAGGTTAAAGAAGACACTGGTTTCTCAGGAGCTGTGAGTCAATGCCAGGGGAAGGGAAGAGAGGGGCAAACCTTTATTCAGCAAAGTGACTTATGTCACTTTTGCTCTGCACGAGGAACTTCTTTTRGAAAAGAAAGAGCTTTGCTAGACTCAACGTAATGAGAAGAGTGTCAAAGTTTAAAGCTCTCTGTACTAAAGCACGTATTATTGACTCATATGTACGCCGGGAGAGCCTGACTTACCTATACAGATTTCWAAGTTGTTGGCTTGCTATGCACATACTCTAGATCTACGTCAAACTGAAGAGGACATTCACTACTGAAGTTTTCCATAGCAGCAGCAAGCACTACTTGGTTCTGCAGGTGCTGCAGCCGTGTGCCTGTGTCCGAGTAACTTTGCTGATGACCTGGCCATGTGCTTGTGCAGGGATAAAGGCTGCTCCCTGACACATGRGGACTCCATCTGGATCTGCATGCATAAACATATGTGAATACACACACCGTTCTCTAACTTGCTGGCCATGAAGTCTGTCTCCTTTTCCACTCGTCTTGAAGAAATCAAGTGAGGGTCCTTGATGTTTTATGAAGCTAAGCAGATGTCACAGCACAGGCACCCCGGAGAGGGATGGTACACAGCATTTTATTTATATTTGGCCACCTCTAGTTGCAGACAACTGTTAGAATAAAAACACTGTAGGTGTTTACTCAGGAAGAAATAGAATCTAGCTTTGCATTATGAGGTTGGAAACAAGGTTATGATGAGTAAACAAAGGAACAAATCTCCATTTTTGCTGCTTCACAGTCCTGTCCCCTGCCTGCAGTTCCCCTGGCCTGCCCTGCAGTGCAGCAGCTGGGGTGTGTGCTGGAATCCCCTGTGTCTGCAGCTGCTTGTCCCCATAAGACCCAGCATCTGTCCTCCACATTGCAACTCCCCCGCTATACTAGCCCTTCACGCCCATGGAAAGATCCATGGCTTAGCCAAGACCTTGGTATTCAAGTCCTGTAGGGACCTTGGTTCCCTTCTTGCCTGGCCTTACCAATTAGAAAGCCCACTGCATTACATTTTTCTCCAACTCCTCCATTTCCAGGCAGCATAACACACTTCAGGAAACTCTTCTCAGCTCTGCTGTGACAAGTGGCGTTCATCCTGCTYTGTGCTCTCTGTGGAACATTTCTGTGGGGTTCAGTGCTTTTGGCATGCCACTGGTGATCTCACAYAGGCAAACCTTGAGGCAGAGGAGACCTGGGCGTGTTGTCTAAGCAGCCTCTGTCCMAGCTTGCTGCAAGATGCAGAACTTATGGCACTGCGGAAGAGGTCATTAGGAAGGACTCAGATTCACGCTAGTAGAATTCATTACCCCGCTATCACTGAGTTTGAAAGAAGAACATAAGGTCTAAGGCAAGAGCCATCTGATTAGGCTGAGGCGGAAGGAATCTCTGCATTGAGGTAAGATGGGCTGGTGGGCAAAGGTCGGAGAAAGGTGTGTAACCTGCTGAGGGTGGAGCTGGGAAATTCAAGTCCTCAGACCTTAATTGGATTTGATACTAGTTGTGAAGAGAAAGGGAGAAGTTGGATGAACGGAAGCTGACTGGGCTGAGTTGGAACACAGATCTTAGGGACTGCCAAGCAAGGTTAGGGCTGATGCTAGCAGGGACGGGTAGGGCGGATCTGCGCTGATTGTGCAGCAGGGCTGGGATTATCGCTCAGCTCGGGGCTGGGGTTAAGGAGGGTTGGGTTGTCAGGAACTGATGAGTTGGGCTGTGGTTCAACCCTGCTGCTAAGCTGGGGAAAGGTGGAGTAACTCATCTGTGTTTCTGTTTGGGGCTGTCTCTGTGCACATGGCCTGTGAACCCATTTGCTTAACCTCTTGCTTGCCAAGCAGCTGCCTGGCCAGTGAGRTTTCCTATGTCTCTTGGTCCCTGGCTGCTGGTCATTGCGTTTTCATACAGCTCTTAAATCAAAGCAAAATAGARGATTTGGAGGAGAAGAGAGAATGCAGGGGGCAGCAGGGATGAAGAGGTGCAAGCAGTCTCTACTCAGGCATCCATAAAAGATGTGAGTTGGGCACCAGCATCTCAACACATTTACCTGTATCTTCCCAAGCCAGTACTTGAAAATGCTTGAATAATCCTGTTACAACAATGTCTTTAATTTTGTAAGCTGCATAAAGGTAATGGTGGTGCACAAGTCAATCATCTTTGCCTCAAAAGCAGAATCCATAACTTTGTCTCAGATTTGTCTCTTCCAGAACTGTCTGAAATCCCATCAATTTAGCTTCTGCTCTTTCCATGCTACAGACACTCCCTTGGCAAACACACTCCTTGAAATGTTTTTCTGCCTTTGTTTCACTGCCCCATCCTCTCCTGCCACTCCTCATACTTTATTTCCACTCAGATKTTTCATTCTTGTTCTATGAGGGCTTGCCTCTCTCTCTTTGCCCTGTTCTTTGCGCTCTCCACCATATCATGCTGCTCTTGTCTCTTCACGATGTTCCCTGTTCTATCTTTTCCCCACTTACCATGGATGAACAGATTACTACAGATAATTCCTGAATCAAACTTTGTAGATACTTTTTCCCAGCATCAAAACCAACAGCGTAACACCCGCAGAAGCAGTTCCTAACCTCACTCAGGGCTGTGTCATCCTTATGCATCCCCGCTGCTCATGCTAATGCAACGGTTCATGGTGTTACATGCTGCAGCATATCAACTCCTCAAGGTTAAAAGTGCACCAAAGGAGGAGGAAATGGCATTTTTCACTGCAATTCCTGTTAGAGCTCCTCAATCAGCTGCATGAAGTGACAGGAGGGGCAGTGCTGGGACACAAGCAAGTGCTGGGATTGCAAGAAAACCACAGCCTTAGCTTGGCTTCCTTCAGTCAAAAAATATTATTCTGGGCACCTGTCTATGTGGCATACGGTGAGGAGAAACAGTCTTACCTTACCTGTACTCAGGGCTGACTGAGGGAGCAAAATGTGATTGCAAAATGGTGAGGGAGGGTGGAAAAGTGGATTTGTTTGGCCCAGACCAAAATAAAAAAGACCTCATCTAAGGAATTTAATAGAAAATTCCATGCCTGATATAAAAAGCTATAGATTAGTCTAAATATATTGTAAAAATTGCATTGATGTCTGTAAAATTCACTTGGATTTTTCCATAAGGTTTCTTGGCTCTATCTATGTTTAATATGTTTAATATTCTCATTCAAATAGGCAGGTTTTCTGAAAATGYAGTATTTTTGAGTTTTCTTTTACATTACACCTACCGCTCCCTAGTCTGAAGGCTGTAAAATTAAATAGAACTCTTAAAAATATCAATTCATGGGCATTATTCGTGAAAAAAAAAATCTAAAGACTAAAAGATTGCGTTGCTGCGAGACCTGGAGCTCTTTGGCATGCCAACGGAGTTGCCAGCTGGCTATAACAGATGAAAAATGAGCACAGCATCTGCAAGATATTTACAGTACGGGTAGAAGGAGGAGGGCAGCAGCCTTCCGAGTTTATCAGTGGTATGCAGAGGTCAAAACGTTTATCAAACCAATTTGATGTGAAAAACCCTAATGAGAAAGAGATTCTGAGAAGTCTGAGGAAGTCCTTGGATGATGAGTTGCATCCTCCTAAATTTGCTTCAGTTCCCTCGGGAACTGGACAGCCAGGAAGGGAAGGGGCAGGGGGAGGGAAGCAGGAGGAGGTGCCTGGAAGCCAATGGATGCTGGTGTTGGAGAACTTATGGCAGCAGTGAGTCCTTGCCTTGGGCAGGTCATCCTGCCTTGCTGACCATCCCCATTACCTCCACATGGAATAGGTTTTTTGCTGCTATCCAGAATACAGAAGGAATTTCTTATGGACAATAACGTACATATATAAATAAAGCATAAATGTGCAAGAACCAGATGTTGGTTCCCAACAGTGAAGTACTGAGTCTCAGCTGACCCCTRGTAACTGCTATCCTACTTTAAGTCCAATGGTGTTAGGGGAGCTCTGCCAAGGCCTGAGGATGGAGGGGTGGTGAAACTGAGCAAACATGGGAAGGGATTGTAGGAGTGGTGAGGACAGAAGGTAGGAGAGAGGCTGGAAGGCAGAGAGGTGCAAAAGCTGGAGTCATACAAAGGGAATGGAAAAGGTGATGGCAAAACAGCAGGAGCTACTGCAAGAAGCCAGGAAAAGTCCCTTCAGTTAGGCTTATTTGCCTGATTTCTCGTTACTGCAAAAGCTCAGACTCCTCTCCCCCATCTCTGATGGTGCCTGCTGTCCTTTGCCATCCTGCCYTCGYCACAGCTCCTGGTCACACATGGCAGCCCCACTGCTTCATGGTGTGTGCTGCTCTGCTTGGTGTCTGCAGTGTCCTCTGCAGCCCCTGCCCGCCCCTCCACAGCCTCGTTAGGCTTTCCTGGAAAACTAGATTGTTTAGCCCTGGCTCATTTCCTCAGCCTGGGGCTACTCAAGTTAATGGGGAATTTCCAGGAATGGGGAAGTTTTCCAGCTTTTGTTGTCCTTTTTGTTGTGCTAGAGTAGAAGGGGTTTGTTGTCCTTTTTGTTGTGCTAGAGTAGAAGGGGTTTTCCAACATGCAGATCTATCAGTGACTCAGAAGAAAGACTAAAAGGAAGGATGGTTTAGTCTAACTCTCCTCTAAGAGATAAAATTCAGTCCCCACAGCTTTAGATCCCCAGTTTTAGACAAAACCGTTTCTTTTAACACTGCCATGAAAAAGAGTTTTGTCTTCCCATCTCCCTGATGTCATTTCGTAGACATTAAAGTAAGTCAATTTTGGGTCTCAGCTGTCAGCTGTCCTAACAGTAAAAAGAGAGTTTTCAGCTCTTCTTCTCCAGGATGGAGAGAATTAGGGCTCTCCAGTAGTGGATGAGCTGTCAGGCAGTGAGAACTTATGTTCAAAGTCACCTACCGCAGCCATTCCTGGGAGGCAGCTCACTGACTTCCCAGGACATGGGATCAAGTCCCAAGGGGCCAGCTTTGCTCTCCAGTTTGTGGGAGGTCGTTGGGGTGACTCCTCTAAAGCAAAGCACAGAACTAGTTCAGACAGGAACTTTTGGGGGGTTTCCCCACTGTGTGTTGCCTGAGGATGTTTCTTAGCCACTGGCAGTTGCTGCTTTGAGGAAGGAGAGTAGAAGCAGCTGCTAGACCTTAGCCATGAGCAAAGCCAACRTGGCTTTGAAGAAGTAGCGGCAAATCCTTGTTCTTCCTCACACTCTGCTTATACTGCTTGCAACAGCAGGGTAATTTAGGGCTGCTTTCTGGCTGCTCTCAATTAAGTTAATCCTGAGAGACCAAAACCACAGCAGGAATAGACTGTGTACAGTCTGGCTTCCCTCCTCTCCCCGCTCTGTTTTCCTTGACAAATTGCCCTAGTCTGAGGCTGACCTGCGCCATGGGGACTGAAGCTCCAGCACGGTAGATCAGACTCCCCTGACCTCTCTGCCTTCAGCTGTTTGAAAATGCCTGTATAAAAACCTACAGGTTTAGTAGGCAAAGTACTTTAGTTAAATCTGCACATACAAGAGGTCCGTCAGAATTAGTAGGCCACGTAACTAATGTAAAAATTTACGTCAGATTATTTACAGGATCCTGTTGGAGATTTCAATCCTGCAAAACTAAACCCAAATGAAAGCAGTGAGGTGGCTGAAGTTAGCAGCTGCTCCACATGTGGAAATATTGGGTAAGCTAACGGCAGGGAGGAGCGGAGAGGGATTCTTCCCTGCTTCCCAAGCGTCCTACGCTTAGCTTTCTTGGCATTTACAAGTCCCCATATTGCCCTCCTAATATATAGGATAAACGCGCTCTGAGATGTGTGTTTTGAAAGAGGAATTATGGAGTGTTTTGGAGRGGCAGCTGTAACTGGGCTATGTAAGACATTACCAAGCCTTGAGGACTGGTATGCAGGAAGTTTGCAGGCCCCTTTCTGCACCGCTGGAGGAGGAGGTTCGGATGGGGAATTTAGATGAGAAAACAATGACAAATGACTGGTCTGGGGGGATGGAATTAGGACGATGAGGAGAGGAGAGCGAAGATAATAGGGAAGGAATGCTGTTCTTGGAAGATGTTTGTAAAGAAGGAGCAGATCGAGTAACAGCCATAGGCAATACCACTTAAACCATTCATAAAAACATGGGGAAAAAGCCTTGTGATTCACCTGGTGTCATGAATCCAAACGAGCTGGTTTCCGTTGCCCTGGTCCACGCAGACACCATGGCTGTTAGAAGCAGCCTCTCCTCTGTACAAAGCGGGTGGGAGCCCCGCTCGCCTTCCCGCTTCCTCTGAGGGAACGGGGTTCCTCTGCACATATTGTTGCTTCAAAGCACAAATCCCATCTGGAAGGGATCCGATAGCTTGTTGTCTGGCAAGAGTCATTTCCTTTAGGTAAAATACCTTTTTTTTTTTTTTTTTTTTAAACACTTGGCAGGCAGGAAAAACTATTTCCGAAGCAACATTGTGCACAGAAGTGTTAGCACACAGGGTTTTTTCTGTTGCTTTGCCTCAGGGGTCTCAACAGGAGACATATGGAGAAGCAGTTTGGTGGAGGACCTCAAGGCAGCAAGCGTGGTGCTGTGTGAGCAGCTCCCCGAGGCTCCCATGGTGTCCACATGGGACAACAAGTTCTGTGTCAGGCCCTTGTCGCTGCTGTTTGAGAAAAACCCTGCTGCGCACCCAGAGGAAGGCACATGAGGCATCCCTGGAAGGGGAGATCCAAGAGCTCTTAACTTGCTGCTTTCATCACTCCACTGTTTTAACAGGTTCTCTGGTCTTGTTTCATGAGGGGCTTTTTTTCCTGTTGATTTTTCACTCCGAGGGCCCCAGACCTCAAGGAGGATGAATACAGAAAAATCTGCTGTGGACAAGGCCGCCTCAGCTTGCCACAGCCCATCCCAGAGCACCTCTCATGCTGCCTGCATGGGTCTCATCCCACCACAAAGCGTGGCCTGAGTCTGTCTCAAAGGTCCATGTGCCCCAGTCTGCTTTTCCCTCCAAGCAACCACAGAAACATTTTCTTGTCCAAGAGAGAACAGCAGCTTTAACTCCTTGCTGCAGAGACTGAGCAGAGTTCAGTGACTTGCTTCTATATGTACCATGCTACCAGGTGGTCCAAGCCTCCTCAGTCAGAGATCTCAGACATGGCAGGATGCTTTTCTTTTAACTCTTCCGTTCTTCAGAGGTGATGGAGACCTTCCTCATCACAGGATACAACATCTTAAATCGCTGCAGCTGCTCCAGAAGTGATAATGCCCTGGGAAATGGTAGAGATTTGAACCCTGTGGATCTCCCCAGTCTCTATGTTGCTGTGCTGAAGGATCTTCACTTTGGCTTGTGCTCCGGACATTCAGAAGCAGCAGCTGACTATCGTTTCTTAGGTCATGGAGGAAGTCTGTAGCCACACCATGTCCTTCGCAGCATTAATCACAGGCATGTTGCTTCCATTGGGACATTTCATCCTCTGTTATAGGCTCCACAGAGTTACTGCTACTGTCTGTTGGCTTTATGCCTCTGCACCTTGGTGTAGCCATCTCATTTAATGTCATATGGAAAATGCAACCAAAGCAAATACAAATGCTGCAGGAAATGTGCCTGGCAGTGAAGGTACCGTTCTGCTCTCTGACTCAGTTGGAAAGCCATGCTCTTCCTCTCCATCCCACCACCCCATCTTTACTGGGCCRTGACACTTTGTCCACACAAATTTCCTGTTCCATATCTCCAGCAAAAGTGACCCAATCTTTTTCAGGTGTTTCACTCTGAGCTAAGCAATGGTCCATTATTTATAATGTTTAAAACATTTGGAAGCCTTAAAAATATATGCAACTATATTTCTACATTACTGTAGCACATCTTGCTTCTCTATCAGAAGACCAGAGCCTTCCTGAATGGTGCACTATTTCTTTACAGCTGYAGAGGGATGAAATTCAGGAAAGGAGGAGAGGAGAGGGGAAAGGGAAAAACGGGCCTGGGGTGAAGATTCTGCTCAGAATCTCCACCGATGAAAGTTCTCTTTTAGGCATCTTCCCATTTTCCAATATTTCAGTTTGGTTTCTTGTTCAGAAGGTGTTCCAAGCTGCATTTTTTTGACCTAGAGAGCAAGCAGGTGCAGCAGGTCTGCACGACCAAAGGGCTCTAAYGCTGCACACTGGAGCTATGGATTTGTGCTGCTTCTGCCTGTTACCTTACCTGGAGCGTGCACTGCTGTGGTCCAGATCCTTTGCTAAACTTGCTCTGGCCTCAGCCCTTCTCCCCCATCTTCTTGATCAGCRTGTTTGTTGAAAGAAACATTTCCACAAAATTATTACACATGGAAGATAAAGAAACTTCTATCTCTTAACAAAATTGGGCCAGGAAACCTAAAGATGTGTGTGATTACAGAGTGGGATACCACTCACTTAATTTTAGCCCTCTAAAAGCCAAGGCCTGTAACCTCTGCTGTTTGTCTGGTGTCTCTCCACAGTGGGTGCTTTCCACCTGTCTGATAAGCCTGTCTGGGGATGACTCATTCCATCTATTTTAGGGTGGGGGTGAATCACCCTTTTGCAGCTGCCTGTTTCTATCTGTTGATTCTGCAGGGAATCAAAACGGCTTCCTTAGATCAGAGCTATCTGATCTGAAGGAAGCTGTAAATATGATTAGAACCACCCCCTTCTTGGTAATTCAGAGCAACAGTCAATGAAGAGCCCTTTCTCTTGCCTGTGCTCCAAAACGTTGTCTTATGGCTAGGTAACCCTTAACTACATAACTGTTGCTAGTCACACAAGACTTGGAAACAGTCTTTAAGAAGAGAGATGGAGCTGACTTGTGCAGTCTGAGGTGGGGACACTGCTGCTTGCGTATAGTCACATGCATGGAAAAGAGTGCACAGAATAATCAAAATAAAAATGAGGCATCTTCATTTTATTTCCCCGTGGTGCTATGAAGGACACAGCAGTGCCCTTTACCTAGAACCATTTTCCTGGCTGCATCTTCCTTGGATGTGAGAGGATTTTTTTTTCTCTGTTCAGCAAGATCATTGTGCAGGCAGCAGTAGCAGCTATGCCAGCCTGCATCCTGCAGGAGCTTATGGAGAGACACCAGGAGCAAGCAGCACCAGGGACAGGCAGAGGGACTTTCTAAAGGTCGTGTCCTCAGGGTCTCAGCCCTGAATTRCTGGCTGATTGCAGCAGGAGCAGGAAGAGCAGAATGTACAATATCGTATATACAGTAAGTATACGTGCAATTAAGCATCACAGGGCCTTTCCTATGACTTTGACCTAAAGCTACCTCTGTTCTCCCATTTCCTTTTAAGCATGAGAGCTCACTTTGGCCTCACATACATTCACTGCACACCAGTATATTCCTGACTTAAATAGCAGCCTGAGCATGGTGGGAATCAGGCCCAGCCCCTCATACTGTTGTTGGCATCTGCTGGGTCAGACTGTGGGGTAAAAGACCTGGCACGGCCCCAGAGTCCCATGTTTCTCTGAAGCTGGTTGACTGCATAGTCAGGGATGAGGGCACTGAATGTTCCTTGAGGACCAGGGGATGACCTGGGTGGACACATGGCCTGGATCAGCTCTGTGGGAATTTCATGTGAATGCAAAGTGAGTTGAGGTGCAGCAGAAGGAAAAATTAATAGAGAAAAATAATGTGGAAGCAGGGAGAGGCAAGTGTTTGGGTTTTTTTAACAGGCAYGTAACATCAGTCTGAGATCCTTATCTTCATGTCTGCGTAGGTGCTTGCTTGTTGCTCTTACTGTTGTATGTAACTTTCCTCATCCAATAAAATTGCAGAAGAAGGGTGTAAATTATAATAAAAAAGTACAACACTAGCTTGTCCTATGGGTTGGTTTTACTGCTCAGAAGTGCCTGGTCCCAGGCCAAGGTCTTTGCCGCAGGATGCCAATGTGCTACGTGGCTAACAGCTTCTGTTTCAGAGTTTTCCATCCAGGCTTTTAAATCCCAGGCAATTGCCAAGCCGTCTGCCAGGTCAGCTAAGAGATTGCTCAGGAGAGCAGCCCAGAGTTGGTTTAACTAATATTTTCCTACAGCTGCATAAGGAAGAGGGAGTGGAATACCAGTTAGGAGAAAAACGTAAGCCCTGTCTCTAAAAGGCAAAGTGAATTACCCCATCTCACCTGCTACATCCAGCCCAGCATCCTTGTACCTCCACTTCCTCGTCACTCCACGGTTTKTGACTGTCCTTTAGACTTCATCTCTTATGCTAGCATTATTGGGGAAACTTCTTATAAAAACTCATATATATTGGCCTGTTTAATATTTCTTTATCAGTCCTGGCTGATCCACATCTTCTTTGGCTTCCTTTCCAGTGTGTCCAAACTAGCGACATCTTCTGCTCTATTTCTGCACTCTTTTGAGTCCCTTCTCAGATCCCTTCCCCGGGTTGCA
This sequence comes from Nothoprocta perdicaria, assembly GCF_003342845.1. Classification (NCBI taxonomy): domain Eukaryota; kingdom Metazoa; phylum Chordata; class Aves; order Tinamiformes; family Tinamidae; genus Nothoprocta; species Nothoprocta perdicaria. The sequence continues at coordinate 14,947,660 of NW_020454093.1, forward strand.
GTTGTGTAGTCCTAAGCAGAACCCCCAATTGTGGCTGATGGTCTCATCTCTGCAAGGCCCTGTCAATGCAAAGTTTCTCTGACCGTTTGTTCTAATGTTGTTTTTAAAAGAGGGATGGTGTGAACCCTGAAATACCTGGGCATGTTCCAGCTGGAAAATCATGCTAAAAAGAACTTCCTTTAGTGGTTACTGCAGGAAATGTTATTCTTTCCTTTCTGTCCTACCAAAAACGGGTGTGACCTTGCTGGTGTCATCCCATCTTTGACTGAATTTCAATATGAGGATGCATAACGATAGAAATGGATTCATTTCTATCTCTGAGAGGTTTATATGAAAGTATCTTCAAATAATTAATAGGACTAATTAATCAGTCTAGGGAAAATTAGTTGTTAGCTATTGGCACATGAATCTTAGGTATCGGCCTCCAAAAATTGCTCCCATGCATAACCTTGGAGAACCCCTGGTGCCTTGATATGATGAAATAGTGTATCTAAAATAGAGTTGTCATGGAAACAAAACAAGCCCAGGAAAGGATATTGAAGGGGCAGCTAGTACTTACTCTGTTACAAGATAGGGTCAAATATATTTTAACTGTTTCTGACAGAAGTTTCTCTAATGTATTCTTAGAAACCTCTACAACTTCCCAAGCCAACCTGTCCCGTTGTTTCTTCTTCTCTTTTTTTTTTTTTTTTTTTTTTTTT
>NW_020454093.1:14948372-14952936 GCF_003342845.1 Nothoprocta perdicaria
TTTTTTTTTTTTTTTTTTTCTTAGTAGTTTAATATTCCTAGATGTCTGGTCACTCTTATTGGTATCCTTATCTCACTTGGTGTATATCTTTTCTAAAGAACACTTTCACAAAACATGCTTAGAAAACTATGTGAAGGTTTACCAGTGCTTCTTTGAGATAAATTATTATTTTCTTTGCCTTATTTATCACATTTTTATCTTATTCATTATATTTTTTGCATCAGTCTGGAACTGCTGCTAGTGTGTAACCCTATTTCCTGAATAACATATTCATGCTCCAAAAGAGAGTGAATGAGCATGAATATAGGTTTGCATTTCCTTATAACTCTCTTTATAGCTTCTCTGCACCCAGGCTTCTCAGTTGAACTCCCGTGTTCCTGTACTCCCATGATACAGCTCTATATTAAACCTGTCTCCCTTTACTATGATGAATGATAGTGGTTCACTGTGAAAGGGAGGTGTAATTTGACAGGCTCATAGTTACGAAATACCTGGATTTCACCTCCTGTGTTAGGCAGTTCTTTCGAACTGGCACCAGGGCCTCAAATACAGTGTGTCCCCTTACGGCACGTCCTCATCCCCTCTCCCATCTCAGTAGCTTCCTTCTCCCACACTGCCTTTTGGGCCCTGTTTGCTCTACTGAGGTCTTTCATGTTCGCCCATGTGCTTGCAGCATCAGCATATTTTTTTGCCTCTATCAGTGACGTTCAGGCAGATASTGAAACCACTCCAATTGATTGGCAATGCCCACAGGTAGGAAATAAATGTCCTTAGCCTGCTTCCTCYGCAGCTCTCTCTTCCTCAGCCCATCACCTTGCTAGTGAGCCCAAATGTTCACTCAGTGATTACCAGGGCAGAAGCAAGAGCGAGCAGAGAGGCAACAGGCAAACTCTCTGCCAGYCTTCGTTAGCAATGTGTGAAGAGTTAGGGCTCCTTGGCCTCCACACGGCAATGAGGAGCAGGTAACCGGTGGCTGAAGACTGAGATTTCGTGATACGTCTGCCTGTGGGAACAGCAGGGGCCAAAGCCAGGGCTCGCACAGGCTTGCCGTGCTGCTTAGTCATGAGCTCACTGCTCGCTCCTCACCCTTTCCCAGGCAACACCAGGTTCAGCGGGTAGCGTAAACCAGGGACTGTTTTCTTCAGGCTAGGGATGGGACACCCTGTTTTTTGAGGGAGCATAACTGTGTATGTGAACTTTTGTGTGCTAGTAGCTCTCAGGACCTATGCTGCCTACCTGAGCAAAGTGGGGAACCAAAATGGCATTCAGAAGAGTCAGCAGCCCATCTCTGAGCCACCACCATGTCCTCTCCCCTTGCATCTCACCACATGTGCTCTATAGAAGGACTAGATGGTCTATGACCAGACACAGTTGTATGTCCCTTTTGTCTGGATGTATGCCTGGATGAGTGTCCATCACATCAGTCACAGGACCAGGTGTGACACCAGCATCCAGACGGGCCATTGAAGGATGAGGGACTGGTGCCTGCGGGTCATGTGGCTGCATAAGTAGGAGGCTGAGGAAAGGCCATAGCAGAAAGTGTGCTGTCAATGTGGTTCATGCAGGTTCTGAGGAAAGATGGATGAAGACCCCATCAGATGAGTTTTTCTAGGATCTAACTCTGGAGTGTCCAAAGATGRACATTCTGACTGCTTCTATCAGCATCTGCTGCCCTGCCTTGCCCTTGAGTCTCCTTCCCTGCTCAACAGTGTCTGTTACCTGTTTGCGGATACTCTTGTTGAGCTCAGTTCTTCCAAAGGGTGGGAAAGAGAATCAGTTCTTTCAATGCAAAGGGTTCCCAGGATACTCCTTCCAAATTTTGTTAAGCAAAATTATAGCAGCAAAAATATTTACTCCATTTCTAAAGAAAAATAATTAGAAAGGTAAGCCTGATCTGTTTTCCTTTTCCTGAGAAAGACCAAAAGTTTTGTAACAAAGTTACAAACACCAAAATGGTATTTCTAGTTATTACAACCCTGTGTCTGCAAATGCCAAAATGTAAGGGTGACAATGTACTGTGCACTACATTAGAGGTCAGATTTTAAAGCTAAGAATGTGGTTCAGCTATTTAAACATATGTATCTCTCCAAGTGATATAAAGGAAAACTAATCATCACCTTGGGACCTATGGGTGATAGCGCCAAGATTTCTGAAACTGGCAGTCTAATGTGGTGGCCCCAAGACCACTATTTAGCCATCTGAACAAGCTGCCTAATTTTCAGACATTCAGAGTGCTTTACAACTCCTGTGTGACTTTGCGAACAGAAAATCTTGGCCTCAGATTCTGGCTGTTAAATTAAGCAGCGCCAAGTCTGGCCATGATCATTAGAGCCAAGAAAACCCCCAGTTGAGTTTCGCCGCCTTCCAGGCTGAGCTGGCCCCTGTCCTGAGCAGACCTGTGCCAAAATGCATTTTCATGCAGATTTGCGTGAATCAAAACAGMCCCTTGAAAATGTGGCTGTGTATGAAGATGCTGAGTGACAGGACTCATGGACATCCCATTCTGAGGCAAAGAAGCTCTGAAATCAGTGTGGGCAGCAGCAGTAGAAGTTGTGAAATGGGTTGCAGTGGGAAGAGCTGCTAAGACATGTCACTCTGTGGCACTTGAAGTGTTCCAAGAAATGGAGTTAAGTTGGCTGGGTTTGCAATTCTAAAGACATAGTCTTGTTTCAACATACATTTTGACTTTGTGTATGAAACTTCAATACTTTTAATAATTAAATAGTTTTAACATGTGTGCTATGTAATACATTGCAAAATACAATCCCTCCATTTTGCCAGAATGAAATCTTCAGAGGCTTGAGACAAGGTTCCTATTCCAACAAATTCAGAATTTGTTCCAGCTTCAGATTAATCAAAGTCAGATCTCTTCAAACCTTTAATAGAACAGAAGCTTCTCCCTTTAGCCTTCTCACTGCAGCTGCTGTGTCTGCCTCTGCCAAAAGGATCAGGAAGGGACAGTCAGACAGTGCAGCATTCATGGAGCATCTGATAGAGGGTGAAAAAGCTAGTGTGTGGGATTGTGATGTCATTATATGAATTATAGAAACTAGCAAAGAGTTAACAGCAATATTCATGTCCTTGTCTTGTTTGGGGGAATATTTATCTTGCAAACTGGTGGTGAAAATATTTTAAGTACAAGTCATGGTCATTCAAACCTTTACATTTCAAAAGAAGTTTTACATTAACCAGGAATAAAGCCTCTAAACGTTAGGTGTTTGCTTCTGCAGATTGCRGAAGGTCCTGCTTTTATATATAAACTTGAGTATCTGAGTCACTAAATAAGATATGTGGAACAGCATTGGCTTTTACAATGATTGTGTTCGTGCTGCGCTCCATTTTTTGAAGAAATTATATGACATCAAGGTTAATGCAAAGTAATTCAGAATCCCCCACCTCCTAGGTCTGGCTTGTTTCGAACATGGCCAGTGAGCTCATGTGATTTTGTGCTCACGTTGCCTTCCTTGCCCAGACCTAGCTCTTCGTGAAAATGTGTTTTTGTTGGTTCAATGCGTGTACATTAAAAGACTGTCTTTCCAGGCAGATCACAGCACCCATGAGTAGTAGGATTCAGCCAGTAGGATTCAGCTTCCTGCCCATGGAGCTTCTGCCTTGGGAAATGAAATTTGGGATGCCCATTGAGTTCCAGATAAGCAGCAGGTGAGGCAGCTCACAAATTACAAATTTCAGCCCGGTACATGAAAGGAAAGCCGAAGTAGTTTATTTATATCCTGGTTATGGTTTGTGTCAGGAGTTCAGGGGTGTCTGAGCAGCCCTGCAGCTGGCGAGGGAACTTCCAAAGAGAGCAGGACTGACAGTGGGGCAAGAGGTCCCAGCGTCACTCGTGATAAATTCCAGTGCCTGAGTCAGAGCCCTCACCCAGCTGAAGTCACTGGTGAAGTCATATACGTGTGTCGTTGGTAATCATACACATAACTCAGGATTAGGGTGTAAATTCCCCGGGCTGCAACCTCACTTCCTTGCCCAGGTACAGTGAACTACATGGGGGAACCACAGGCTCTGGTTTTTTGAAGTGGCATAAAAAGCTTTGCTCTAGACCTGTGTGGCATTTGGTTTGATATATGCTACTGGCCATGCATTGCAGGATGTTTTTTATTAGAGAAAAAAATACTATTTTAATCAAAAYATGGTCATGACAATGTTTGATATTAAAACACTGCAAGAGTARAACTCCTTTGGGAGTGGGTTCATTGGAAGTTAAAGGGAAAATCTTACTGATGACTAGAGCTATCTAATGGGAGGATAASACTGAGCAGGTCAACTCTTATCAAATATAGATGGCGGCAAGACAAGAGGCATTTACACAAGCTGGAATATGAGAAAGCTTGATTAGATTTAAGGAAAAATGTTATTATCATGGGAGTGCTAGGGATGCAGGTACCTCCTTGCCTGGAGTTCTTTAACGTAGGAAGGTCAGGAAATGTACTGACCTACCCTGATCTGCTTTGAGCAGGATATTGGACTGGAACATAGATCCCTGCCAGACTGATTTTTGCTGTGATTCTTTGACTGCAAAACGGTAGTGTCATGGCAGTGACAATAC